>NW_005871168.1:1894812-2091426 GCF_000147115.1 Myotis lucifugus | reverse complement strand
CCAGTTTGTGATCACGCAACCCCATCCGGGGGAGAGCCGCGCTATTATCCCCCACAGGGGCTGGGGCCTTTTGGTGAGTACCGGCCAGCAGGGGGGCAGTTGGGGGCGAGCAGGCCAGTGGGAGGGGAGGAAAGGTAGGGGTGAGCAGGCCAGCAGGGGGGCAGTTGGGGGTGATCAGGCTGGTGGGGGAGGGCATTTGGGGGTAAGCAGGCCAGTGGCAGGGGGCAGTTGAGGGAGAGCAGGCCGGCAGGCAGAGTGGTTAGGGTCAATCAGGCAGGCAGGCAGGTGAGCGGTTAGGAGCCAGCAGTCCTGGATTGCGAGAGGGATCTCTGACTGCTGGTTTAGGCCCAATAGCTGTAAACTGGCAGTAAGACATCCTTCGAGGGGTCCCAGATTGGAGAGGGTGCAGGCCGGGCTGAGGAACAACCCCTCCCCCGTGCACAAATTTCGTGCACTGGGCCACTAGTATGCTAATAAATTTCAAACTTAGATGGACAAGACAGATTTATTAGTGAGCAAAAACCAAAAATCCATTTACCACAATCAACGTAGAAGAAATAAAAATTCGAATTAAGTTTAAATTTATAAAAATAAAGAAAACTCCAGGGACAGATATCATTGCTGAATTCTAGGAAGTATTTAAGGAAGAAATAATACAAGGCCTGAAAAAACTCTTACAAAATATAGAAGAGGAAGGAATAAATCCCAACCTATTTCATAAAGCTAGCAACTCTGATTCCAAATCCTTACAAAGAAGGAAAGAAAACTACCAATCAATACCCCTCATGACTAGATACAAAATCTATACTAATAATAGCCTAGGGGCGTCAGGACCATTTGGACAACCTAACAGTGGGCCCCGGGACGCTGAGGGGTGGCCGCGAGAACGACCACTCCCCCTCTCGGTCCCTCCCCTAGCCGGCAGCTCCCATCCCCCAATGGCGAATGGGGAGCCAGGGGTGGGTGGCAGGGGACGTGGGCCATGCCAGGCCAAGGCCTCCGCCCTGCAAGTCCCCCCAACCCTCGGTTGGGGTGGGCCAGCCAGCTTGTGGGAAAGGCGGGACCTCTCTGACCTCTCGGTCCCTCCCCCTGGCCTTCAGGCTCCCATCCCTGATGGCGAATGGGGAACTGGGGGAACTCTGGGTGGGGGGTGGGGCATGCGAAGGTGCCAAGCCAAGGCCCCGCCCCCAATCACCCCACACACCGAGGTCAACCAGCGCCAAGGGCAAGGCCAGCGAGGGAGAGAATGGCCGACCTCTTGGTCCCTTACCCTCGGCCCACAGGCTCTCATCACCCATGGAAAACCAGTTTCCATGGGAAGAAGATACAATAGAACAGCCTGGAAACAGCAAGTCTTTTTCCTTATTGATTCTTTATCGCTGGGCTCCAGAGAAATAATGGCCAGGTCCCTTGTTGGGTCCCTCGGAGCCCCGTCTCTCCTCCTCTGCTCAGCCCTGCTGATCATCGGGTGTCCCAGAGCAAGAGGGAGAGAAAAGCTGGACTTAGCAACACCACCCACCCAAGGGTTGGGGGTAGCAGAGGGACATCGTGATTTTGGAGTCACACAGACTCCGCCAGTTAGAGCTGTGTAACCTCTCCGAGCCTCGGTTTCTTCATCTAGAAAATGGGTATGATAACAGTACCAGCCTCAGTGGAATGTTACAGGTGTGCATGAGATTGTGCACATAAGGCTCTCAGCCCGGTGCTTGACAGGTGCTAAGCACTCACTGTTGCCACTGTGATTATCTGACCTCCCTGGGCTTATGAACCCCAGTGTTGAACTAGCAATGTAGGCAGCAGGTGTGGAAATTGCCTGCTCCGTGTCCTGGGGCCCCTGGGAGAACTCGGATTCCGGATTCCCGGGCAAGATGGCTCTGCAATATGAAACCCCTGAGGGTCAGGAGTCCAGCCGGGTCCCAGCATGTGTTCCCTGGGTCTCCGGGGCAATACCGCTGCCTTCCCTCTCTTCCCGGCACTGTCCTGTCCTGCCTCGTTGTCTCTCACGCTGGGAATTCCTGTGTCATCAATGTGCACATCTGTTCCCCAGCAGCCCCCACTCCGTGTGCCTCCCAGCTCTGCCCTGCACTTGGGCAAATTACTTAATCACTCGGCGCCTTTGTTTTCTCATCTGGAAACTGGGAATAATAGTGCCAGCCTCCTGGGGTTGTGGATCAAACCAGGTCACCAGGTGAAGCACTTAGAAGAGTGCTGGGGCCTGTTTTAAGTGGCCATTCAGTGTCAGCTGTTCTGTTATTGCTGTTGAAAGGCGAGTCTCCTAGGAGTAGGGGTTCTGCGAGGTGCCACTGTCCTGTGAAAACCCTGAATGAGAATCTTCAGCCTCTTTCAGAAACTGTGAGCTCATTAGCATAAGAAACCACCTGTGAAGGACCTTTGACTCCTATAAGTATTAACAACAATGAGTAAAAAGCCTGAGGCCCAGGCCTGGATGTCTGTCCTGTATACCAAGAGGTTGCTGGTTAGGTTCCCTGTCTGGGCACATGCCCAGATTATGGGCTCAAAGTTTCTCTCTTTCTCTCTTCCTCTCTCTCTCTCTCAAATAAATGAAAACACATTTAAAAAAATAAAGTTAGAGGTGAAGCCATTATGGTCCCATGGCTGCAAACTAGAAGAAAATATAACTCAACAAGAGTAAGAGACTCTTTAAAAAAAAGAAGTTATAGCAATAAAAATAACATAGAATTCCAATGAGGAAGAAAACAGGCATCTAAAGGAATCCATGTAGCTACAGGGGAAAATGCTAATGAGCCTAGATTTTAAAAGACAGACTGGGAAAAATGTATTTGCAGCAAATATTTGATTAATACTTAATGTCTTTAACATATAAGAGCTCACACAAATCCTATATATTAAAAGCCTAATATGCAAATCAACCGAACTGCAGAAGGACCAGCAGAACTACTGGTTGCTATGACGTGCACTTACAACCAAGGGGCAGACACTCAAGACAAGAAATGTCCCTGGTGGTCAGTGCGCTCCCACAGGGGAAGTGCTGTTCAGCCAGGAGCCGGGCTCACAGCTGGCTAGCGCAGCAGCAGGCAGTAGCAGGAGCCTCTCCCGCCTCTGTGGCAGCGCTAAGGAGCAGTGAGCCAAGAGATAAGGAACAGTGAGCAGGCGGGTGGTAAGGAGCGAGGGGTCCCCGACTGTGAGAGGGATCCCGGACTGTGAGAGGGCACAGGCCAAGGCTAAGGGACCCTCTCCCCAACCCCACCCCCCCAGTGCACAAAATTCATGCACAGGCTTTCTAGTTCTTTATAAAATATTAGCAAATCAGATTAAGTAATATATATAAAAAGCATAATATATCCTGACCAATTGGGGTTTGCAAAGCAAAGTTTATCTTTGAAACCAGTCAATAGAATTGACCATATTAACACAAATAAGGAGAAAGAAAACAGATGATTTTTCAAATATATGCATAAGAAGTAGTTCATAACTATTAAAGTAAATAAGTGAAGTTAATAAAGTGATAACAGAACAACATATTAAATTAAATTTATATATAACATAGAATAGTTGAGAAAATTTTATGAACACAATTAGTGTAAAAATAATCAAATACTCAGAAAAAAAGTTTAACACAACCATACTCTCAAAATGACAAAATATTGTTGAGAGAAATTAAAGGTAAATGTTAAAGAGATACATCATATTTTTGGAGAGAATGACTCACTATTAAAATGCTTAGTCTCTCAACAATAAAAAAAGTTTAATCTCTCCAATTTAATGTATAGATTCACTGTGTTTTCAAGAAACAATATGTTGTAGAAACTGACAAGCTGCTTTGAAACAGTTCTTCTGCCAAAACAATTTTGCAGAAGAAAATAATGGAGTATTCACATTACCGGATCTCATGACTTTCTATAAGCTACAGTAATCAAAACAGTGGTTTGGCAGATAGACAGATATATAAAGACATGGAACAGCACAGGGAATCCAGGAATGGATCCATACATATATGGTTAACTGGGGAAAGGCAAGTTAATAAATGATGCCAATGCAATTTGATATATACTTGGAAATAAATAAGCCTCATCCCTCCCACCACATGTAATTACTTGAAGAGAAATTATATACTTAAGCATAAAAGTTAAAATTATAAAGCTTGTAGAAGAAAATATAAGAAAATATCTTCACTATCTAGAAGCAGGACACAATTTCCTAGGAAGCACTAAACATAAAAAAATAGTTTGATCAACTGTAATTCACTAAAATTTAAAACTTGCTCATCAAAAGATTATTTAAAAAATGAATAGAGAAGTCATAAACAAAAAAGTATTTGCAATACAAATACATGACAAAGAATTTGTATACAGAGTGGTTATATAATTCCTTCTAATCAGTAGCAGGAGGCAAACAACATACTTTTAAAAAGTTTAAGATTTAGACATTTTACAAAAAAATGTGAATGTCTAATATGCACATGTAAACTTGTTCGCCATTTTTAGTCATCAAAGAAAACTGAAGTGAGTACTTTTTACATTCACAAGAATGGCTAAAATTACAGACTTGCAACATCAAATGTTGGTACAATATGGAAATATTGGAAATAATATTCTTTGCTAGTGATTCTATAAAAGTATGCAATTTGGAAAAAATTGTGTAAAGTCTTTTATAAAATCAAATTATTTCAATCCTGTTACCCAGACATTCCACGTTAGTTATTTCTCTCAAAGAAATTAAAAAAAATGTTCTCAACATAGCTTACACAAGAATGTTCATTCTCTGAAGAGAAAACCAATAATATATGATATATTCACACAAATTAATACTGCTCAGAATTAAAACATATTAAATGCCATATATATATATGACATTATGTTCTGTACCATTCCATTTATATATATCTTAAGAACAGGCAAACATATTCATAGTGATTGGGAACAATTTTCTGTAATAATGATTGGGAACAATTTTCTGTAATAATGATAGTAGATTTAATAGGGATTTCTTCTTCAGGATAGTATATATAGATTACAAAGTTTATTTTGTTTTTTTTTGGCTAAGAGAAAGCATATAGATTTGAAGTATAATGCACTTTCTTCCATAAGTGCCTCATTTCTTATTATATTTCACTAGAGGCCCAGTGCACGGATTCATGCACCGATGGGGTCCCTTAGCCTGGCCTATACCCTCTCACAATCTGGGACCTCTTGGGGGATATAGTAGAGTGTGAAGCGGCAGGCGGCCAGGTAGGAGCATGAGCCCGGGCTGGGCACCGAGCCGTTCCCACTCATCTCGGCCCTGCTGTGCCTGCTGCTGCCTCCTGCTGCTGCTCAGTAGTGCTGCCATGGAGGTGGGAGAGGCTCACGCCACCTGTGCTCACCAGCCATGAGCCCGGCGTCTGGCGCCGTTGATTGGTCAGGTGAGTGGCACTCTTGCTGTGGGAGTGCACTGACCACTAGGGAGCAGCTCCTGCATTGAGCATCTGCCCCCTGGTGGTCAGTGCGTGTCATAGCTACCAGTCGACCAGTCACTTAGGGTTTATATATATAGATTGGTATCAACATTACTAATGAAACTATTGATTAAAAATAATTTTCAAACAACCTTTCACCAGTTAAACTCAGTAATTATAATTTAAGAAGTTTATGGGAGTCTTAACAGTATGAGCAATGGCTAATCATTTTTGTAAGAAACTCTAGTCAGCTAACCCATTTGCCTGTATGATGTGTGTACCCTCTCTTTCATTACTGCATATCCACTCTCAGGAAGGAGATTCAAAAAATAATCTACGTGCCACCAGCTAACTGATTATACACAGACTACATAGGTTGGTACTCACCGATTATTATTGGTTGTGGTTCACTTTTTACTCCAACCCCTGCACTGGTACTTGCTGCAACCTCTACCCGGTATTGAATACCTGGGAATAATCCTCCAATTATTACAGATCGAATGGCTGCGTCCACACTTTTGTTGATATGAAATCGTGTTTCATTTCCCAGACACCAGATCTACAGAAATATAAAGTGAATAACAAAAGAAGATAGACTTATCCATTCTCATAATTAGATCAATATAGTAGATCAAATATATTTAGTAGTGATCAACTACTTCCTAGGCTTATAGAAGTACTAGAGGCCCAGTGCACAAAATTGGTACACAGGGGTGGGGGTTCCCTCAGCCCAGCCTGCACCCTCTCCAATCCAAGATCCCTCAGGGGATATCCAACTGCCTCTCACAATCTGGGACCACTGGATCCTACCCACTCACCTGTCTGCCTGCCTGATCATTCCTAACCACCTTTGCCTGCCTGCCTGGTCAACCCTGATTTCTCCCCTATCAGCCTGATCGCCCCTAACTGCCCCCCTGCTGGCCTGATCATCCCTAATCACTTCTGCCTTGCCCCACACCTGGGACCCAGGATTCCCTCCTCCAGCTGGTCGCAGGCACCTGGGACCTGGGCTTCCCTCCCTCTGGCCAGCCGCAGGTACCCAGGACCCGGGCCAGCTTTGCCTGGGGCAGCTGCAGCTGCAGGGGACCGTGAGTGGGTGGCTTTGCCTGGGCTGCAGCCGCAGGCGCTGGCCCTCAGGACTGTGGGGTGGGTGGCTTGTCCCTCTCCCAGGCCGCAGCCCCAGCTGCTGGTGCCCAGGACCGCAAGGCAGGCAGCTTGTCTCTCTCCTGGGCCACAGCCTGGCTGGTCCCCATTCCTCTCTCGTGAGCTCATTTGTGCCTGACTAGTCTCCATTCCTCTCTCCCCAGTGTTGAGTGTCTGAGCCATTACAGCATCATAGTGTGAGGGTGTGACAATCATTTGCATATTAGCTCTTTATTATATAGGATTCGTTATTGACATTTTTAAAGCCTAATTTATGCAGTGTGTGATTTTGTGTGTATGTGTGTATTAAGGAAAGAACAATAAGGAAAGCTGAAACTATGCCATGTTCCTTTATAACTAATAATCAACATTGAATGCTCATAACACAATAATTTCCTTAATGCCTGTAGACACTGGTCCCTGGTTGAGCATTTGCATAGGGATTAAAACATAAATTCCTCTTCTTAATTTACTTTTCAAGATTTATTATACATATAATCTATTAAAATATGATGATTGTAAGTTGTAATATTCAAAGTACGTAGGTGCACATCTAAGTAATTTATATTTCACTTAAGAAAATATTAACTTACACAGAAGTAGCTAACAAGATTAATTGACTTAAGTTATAGGTATTGACTGAGATGAAATTAAAGTGAATATTTACATTGACAGTAATAAATCTTAATATTGATCAATATATTCACACACAAGTACATATGCATGAGAACAAAGTGTTGGGAAGTCTTTAAATACTAATGTGATGAATGCTGGACTTTTACTTCTAGTAATAATAAAATTTTAAGGCATACATTCTTCTTGGATATGGAAATCTGTTACTGTGCAAAGTGTTATAAATAGAAATATGCTCTCTCTATATATTTGTATTCTTATTATATAATATTTTACAATATAGATACATAAAGAACATAAAGGGTTTATTTCTGACATAGGTAAATTTCCTGAAGCTAATTCTTTAAAACAATATTTGTGAATTGTATATTTTTTTGATTTACACTATGATACCTGTGTTACTTTGGAGGAATATTTAGTCCTGATCTAAATATATATTGTCACCAAAATATTGCAATCTCATATAATTGAGAAAGCTTATAATTTGTGACACAATTTTTCATGTTGTAAAAAAATCAATTTTAAGTAGATGGAACTTTAGGATATTTAGTCTCAGGTTATACAATAGTAAAATGCTAACCTTATTAAAAGTCACACACACACACACACACACACACACACACACACGCACATGCACACCATAGTAGATTTTTGTTGGTCTTAAAACATGTGTCCTAACACTTAAAAACCTTTAAAATCTGTATAATTTTTCCTATTTGAAAGCGCATTATTCCCATATTTCTTATGCCCGTGTTTTTATAATGTAATGGGAATAATTTTACGTGCTTATGAACATTCTTCTCATTTGTTTCAGTAAGTTAACCATTAATTTAAAAAATTATATTTTAAGTTTATCATTTTTTCTTAGAAATAACATAATTCAATCTGCAATGTTTTGTGTGAAATAATTCAGCTTAATTTCACATGCCATATATTAATTTCTGGGGTCAAGTAGGGTGTCTAGTTTTCCATTCTAATAGAACTGTCTAGTTATTGTTGTCATAATTATGTAAATATTTACTAATAACAAAAATTATAGTTTTAAAATTTTTGCAAGTTTTAATGTGGTCTAATTACATCACCTAATCAGAATCTTATTTATCAGTTATATATCTTGTGTCTCTTAAACATCAAATGATGATGAAGAAACAATAGATATATACTGTTTCTAAATAGCAAAAAGTTCAGCTGAAAAATAAGATAATCAGCCATTTGTTCGTAACATGGTTTTTTTTTCAAAATGTATTTAATGGCTTTCATTTTTGAATGATATATTTTGCAAGATTTCAGTACATTAACAAAAGCAGATAAAAGCAGAGTGGGAGTTGGTGCTGCCCACCCTCCTATTCACACCCCAGGACTCTAAACCCCGGAAGCATCTTTTTCTGAGAACACAATTTAAAAATTCTGCTATAAGGTGTGTTACACAACAATCTAATCAGAAAAAAACCCTGCTCCACCATTATGGTTTACTTTTGCAACTGAGTTTGTGTTATCTGTGACTTTAGGTTTAGGTTCTAATCCCCTATCCATTTGTTGTTTTATCTCAGCGGTTCTCAACCTGTGGGTCGCGACCCCCTTGGGTGTCGAACAACCTTTACACAGGGGTTGCTTAAGACCATCGGAAAACACATATATAATTACATATTGTTTTTGTGATTAATCACTATGCTTTAGTTATGTTCAATTTGTAACAATGAAAATACATCCTGCATATCAGATATTTACATTATGATTCATAACAGCAGCAAAATTACAGTTATGAAGTAGCAACGAAAATAATTTTATAATTGGAGGTCACCACAACATGAGGAACTGTATTAAAGGGTCGCGGCATTAGGAAGGTTGAGAACCACTGTTTTACCTGTCACTCAAATCCTAATTATAAAAAGCCAGGGGCTGTCATGACCGAAATAACCAGATGGATGATCAAACAGCAGGCTGTGTGGGGTGACCAGGCTAGCAAGGGGGTAGTTGGGGGGAACCAGGCCGACAGGGGAGGGCAGTTAAGGGCAACCAGGCAAGCAGGCAGGTGAGCAGTTAGGAGCCAGCAGTCCCGGATTGTGAGAGGGATGTCTGACTGCCGGTTTAGGCCTGATCTCCTGGACATCCCCGAAGGGTCCAGGATTGGAGAGGGTGCAGGCTGGGCTGAGGGGACCCCTTACCATTCACAAATTTTGTGCACCTGGCTTCTAGTATGTAAATATTAATTTACATTCAAATTCAAAAAGAGAGACAGTGAAGATGTGGCTCATTCTTGTGCTCTTGAGACTCCCCTGGGAGCCTGCTCTGTGAACCTTCCTTCATGCAGGCCCTACCTTGTATTCTTGAATGATTCCATTCTGATGATCTGGAGGAGGAGGGTCCCAGGAAACACTAATACTTGTGCTGTTGTGGCTTCCAACTGTCAGCACAGTGACAGATTGTGGAGGAGCACTTGGGGCTGTAGAAGAAGCAATTAGAATAAACACAAACTGTAAGTCTTGGTGCGCATTGATGGTGCTTGCAGAATACAAATCTGAAGACAAGAAGCAGGAGATTCTGGTTTCCAGTATTCTAACTGTGCATATAGTATTCAAGAGTGACAGTTTTTATAAAATATATTTTAAATATAACGGATGGATTTGAAGCAAATACAATAGCTGTCTGTAGTACTATGTACTGAACAATAAATTTATCAGCTAACATTCTGATGAGTATTTTCTATATACCCAGCACAGAGCTAAGTGTCAGATTTAATTCTCACAATAACCTCAGAAGGTAAAAGCAATAGGGTAGAATTTGAACACAGGTATGTCTAATTTTAAAACTTTGATCTAAAATTTTATTAATCATTATCTCTGAGTGATGGCATTATTGACAACCTATTTATTTTAGTTTGATTTTAATTAACAAAAACAGTGATACAGCTATAAATTATACCAACAAATGGAAAATACTTGTCTTTTCATATTGGGAAAATAATTTACTGCTCTAAATTGACTCATAATTTAAGATTTCAGACTTATTTTATATTGATGGGCAAGGAACTCTGAAGATAGAAATGAAAACAGTTCATGTTGGGTCAAATGTCTCATGGACACATTTTAACTTCTTACATTTGCTTCCTTTATGGTTTCTCTGTAATCCCACTGAGAAAAGGTGAGTGAAAAGAATTTCTGATTTTATACTGCAGTGTCCCATACAGTGTATCTGAGAGGTAACAAACACTAATTCTGATGGAAAGCATGAATTCTCAGTGAATCTGAGTTTAAACCAAAGAAAGAAAAATCAATATAAAAATCCTTACAGTTAAAACAAAATTCAAAGGATTATTATGTAAAAGGGTCAATGCTTTCATAACTCTACATGGTTTAGCCCTTTGAAAATATATACAATTGAATTGTAAAATACATTTTAAAGCCTGTCTATAAAGTCTCCCATGTTTGGTAAATTTGGTCATATTTACATTCAGAAGCAGGACACACACGTACCACAATACCACCCTTTATTATTCCTCTGTGTGACAATAATGCTCTGAAATGTGGCACGATGACATAAATCCCACCACCGTCTACCAGTTTTGTCGTTATTAAGTAGACTGTATTGAAAAATAACTTCTAAGAGCTAGTTTTTCGTTGGTCTTTCTGCTGGCGTGGAGAGAACACCATGCCTGCTTCCTTACGGGTCAATGATTCCTGTGCCCAGCTTCTCTCTATGGATGTGAAAGAACCCAAATCACCACTCATCATTCCCAGGCACAGGTTAGCTGAGTTCCATTTGTTACCTTCACAAGGTCTCTGAAATCGGAGATGAACGTACTGCGATGGTGACAAATGTCTAATCCAGGGGAAAAGTCTAAGTGCAGTGGAATTGATTTTGGAAGTATACTTCAACATGGGATTCTGTATTGAGTTATCCCGCTTGTTAGTACTATACCTATTCAACCTAAGTAAAATGTAATGGTGATGACTCTATTATTAATTTTTAGTACTTTTTTCTTTACATATCCTAAACATATATTAGTGATGCCTTTAAAAGCCTGTACTTATGCCTGTCAGTGTATCACACTGCAAACCAATGTCAAGATAACCTTTTCATTGGGTTGCTTATTATAAGATATGCATACTTGAAAAGCTCTTTAGACAAATGAGCATTTACACTTTAGCGTGAACAACCTATATACATTTTCTTAAGTTTAGTATATTAATTTATATAAAGTATGTTTAGAAAAAAGAGGCTTTTTTTAATGGAGCATATACATAAAATTAGTACAACACAGAAAAGGGAGGAAATTTATTTTACTTGGCATCTGACTTTTTTTAGTTTTATGATAGAATTTATTATAAGCATGTAGTTAAATAAAGAAGACACTAGTAAATGGACTGGTTGAGACCTACATTTATTTATGTCTCTCACAGGTTAACTTTAAAGTACAGGCAAGAAAAGTTCCAAAATGGGGAAGGGAGAAAACAACTGTAAGAAGAAAACTATTGCAAACATGCGTGTGGCATTCTAAATTAGAAATTATGAGTCAGATCAGCAGAGGCCACAGGGAAGAAGACTTCAAGAAGAAGATGTCATTCTAAGAGGCGTGACAATGAACAGCCTGTGCTCTTGAGTTTCCAGTAGCCTGTTTTGATGAAGCCAAGTGAGTCTAATCCATGGAAAAAAAATATGGGAAAATATTATAATCAAGTTCCAATGTACTGACAAAGAAGATTTGGGACAAATGTTTACAAATTATTTGAATGTCTTTTTTTTTTTGAGTTGTCAGATTTTATGAAATTCTCAGAACAAAAAGAGAAAAATACTCTTTCCTGGATTCACTTTTATCGTCTCTCTTGCTACTCTTCTAAGAAAGATGATAAACTATAACTTCAACAGAAATTGGTTTCATTATGGTCTAAGTTAGGTTCATGTTAGGGATCTGAATACTGACCTTCTTCCGTAGTACGAACTGTTTTGGATTCACTATCCATTCCTTGGAACTCATTAAAGTAAGGTCGAACTTTAATTTCGTAAGTTACCCCCTTTTTCAGATTGACTAGGACAGCATTTCGCTCATTTGCGACTTTAGCATCTAAATTCTGCCATGTTGGTGTGGCCTGCAGGCCCGAGGTCTGGCGATACATCACACGGTAGCCTTGAATAAACTGGGGCTGCCGATCCACCTGAAAAACAAAGCAAAAAGCTTTTGAAACCAAAGGGAAGTAATTTAGGCACCACAGTGGCTCCATCCTCATTTCTCTTGTCCTGTTTCTGTCCTCATCAGCTATCATAGGACAATGCCACAGCGTTCTAACTCACATCCCAGCATCTTATACCCTCTTCTAAATCTGACTGCACATTGTTCCTAAGTTATTATTTCAAAAATGAAGAGTGGAACAACTCTCTATCCTGTTTAAAATATTTCATGGTATCCAAGATACTATGTAATTCAAATTCTTTGGATTAACACAAAGTCCTGTCAAGACGTAGACCTGCCAATTTTTCTAGCTCCATTTCTTATCTGTTTGTCCTTTTTGTATATTCAAGAATTCCTGTCTTTGTGGTTGCATATATAGTTTGCTAGAGATTTCCACTCTCATCTCTGTCCATTCACTAACACCTTCACTTAATCAAAAACAGTTTTTGAGTTCCTACTAATAAGCACCGGGAATTTGAAAATGTAGGGACTTGTATGTACGCATATAAGCCTAATCAATGGACACAGACACAAGGGGTCATGAGGGAGGTGGGGGATAAAAACACATATGTAATATCTTAATCAATAAAGAAAAAAAGCATATGAAAATGTAGGGATAAAAAGAGAATGAAAGGAGCCAGTCCCTGACTTCATAGTGCTTAGAGCCCAAGTGGAAGATGGGAATTGTCTAATGATCACCCAAACAATGTCCAGTCATAGTAATAACAAATAGACATAAACAAATGCTATGATTGAGATGTACAAGGAGCTAAGGAAGCCTGGAGTGGAGAAGAATTGGCTGGATCAGGAAGAGAAGATGAAGTTTCCCTGAAGGAGTGCTAAGATCTACAAGGACAGTGGGATCTATCCAGTGGAAGAGCAGGATTGGCACGTGTCCAATTCCTGTTGATGGGGAAGCATGTGAGAGTCCAAAAGTTGTGTTGCTAGAGCATCTGTTCTAAATGGATAAAACAGTTTATAGCCCTCAACAGATATTAAAGACTTTTATTAATTTACCAATAGTCCCACTACTGACACAATTTGACAACTTTCTTGATCCTTTCATTCTTAAATGAGGATAAAAAGCTGTTCTTGAAAATCTGAGATTTTGAATCTCAAAACTGACATCAAATAGAAATTTAAAAAATAAGTTCACTCATAATAATTACATAAAACCAAATTCATAAAAATGTAAGCTAAAAATGAAACATATTCTCTTTATACATTTATGAAACAATCTTTACTGGAATACTACCATTTTTTTCATTTTCAAGGAGAAGAAGACTTCTAGCTTTTTTAAATCTCTTACCATTTTTCTAGAAATGCTTGACAAATATAAATACCATAGCACCTTCTCCAATTAACATTTCATATATTATAGTTTGCTAGTCATATTCTAAAAGTCCTTTCACTTGACATATTTCACAGTCAAAGGAAGTGTAAAATTTAATGGAGAAGAGGTGGAAGACCTCATTTTATGAAGTTTGAGGAGAAAGGAAATAGAATATGTAATGATAAAAATGGTTATTTCAGCTTGTTAAAATTTCTTTATTCAACTGTGAACACGTTATAATCAAATGTTATTCTTTCATGTATTAAAATCTAACCTCTTGAGTTGCAGCATTCAAAAAAATTTACAGAATCACAGTCAAAATACCACAGAACAAAGGAACAGTTTTTTCTGTATTTAAAATGTCCAAGTTAGAAAAACACATGAAGTTGGTAAAAGTAGGCATGTGTGTTACTATGTATAGCTAACTCCAGTTCACAGATGAGTCTCATCGAGTAAGAATTCCTTTATCCACCCGACAGCTTTCTAACCCTCAATGATTTTCTGATATTGGTGCTACTCTTGTGTGAGGTTATGTTATGAAAAAGTCAGCCCCGTTCTGATGCCAAAGCCATAGTCTTTGAATCCTCATCCATGCCACAAGTTTGTGTTTACACCAATGGACATATATTTTTGAAAAGCAGAAATTGTTCTGACATTAAAAAACAAGGCAACTAAAAAGCCAAAAGTTAAATTTATGAGAGCCACAGAGAGATACCCTTCATCAAAACTGTCAGTGTTCCAAAATATCACCACAGCATATGTTAAAACAACATTAAACTTGCATTTTATAAAATTCTCTGCATTCACTTTAAGTGAATTTATATACTGAAAGAAAGACATAACTCACAATAATAGCTTGTTAATACTGAAAGAAGCAAGCTGTGTTTTTAAGAAGCACATTAAGCAGCTGTTTCCAGATGAAGGGAGCCTGTAAATCAGGGTAAATTGGTTTTATCCATGTTTGGTTTTCATTAATTAAGTGTTTTAGGGAGTTTATGAAGTTAATGTTTACTATACAACATTGCCTTCCTCACTTCAGTGTACATGCCTTCAGCCAGCATTTTCTAATGACCCACTTAATAACTAAATAGTCAACTGGATTATGTGCAGTTGCAATACATTCTTTTCTGGAAAAAAAATGTTGTTACAGGTGGAAGCAAAAATGAAAATGCTCAACACTTCCTTTAAAAAACTAGGTGGGATTTTTATTGGCTATGCATTCTACGCTATTGACTTCTGAAGCACATTTTGACAGGTGGTCATTTTCAGGTTAAGTCATATGCTTGTTACTAATTTTATTACCATTCTGATTATGAGTCTGGACACAATTCCATGGGTTTATAAAAATTTAAAATTTGGTATTTTCTGAAATATGAGTAAAAAAAGAGTTGTCTTAAGGAAAAAGTGAAATGATGAAGAGAGGTTCAGTCTCAGTTGAGTTATAGCTTAGTCTCAAACTTTCTGAGTCTCAAGTTACTTAATTTGTTCAAATAACACCCATGTTACAAGGGCACACACACAATTAAAGGACTACTATAAGTTAAAACACTTGCAAGTTTTAAAGATGCACAATGATAAAGCATCATTGTTAAGTAAAAAATATACTAAAAAACAGGTGTCCACATGTGTCCCTCATATCATCACTTGCATTAAAATGTTTAAGTAAGATGCTTAATATTTATCTTTTCAATATTAAAAAAATCCACCTAAACTCAAAAGTCAAAACAAATTTTATTATGTGGGCTTAGTCTGCTAAGTGACTGGTCTGGACTTAGCTGAATTCTGAGCCTGGTTCTCCAGGGCACTCTTTCACCTCCTGTAGCTGTAATATTTAAGGACAATGAGTCTGTGATTATTTTTGTCCTTGAACCACACACACACACACACACACACCAGATTAAATATTTTTAAATGTAATAATTATTGCCATTTCTTTGTGAAACAGCCGTTTTCTTATCATTTATGCCTACCCTCATTATAAAAATAGTCATTTTTAGAATGTAGCATTTGCTAACTATTGCTGTTTCAAGATTAGCCTTGTGGGGCATGTGTTTTTTTTTTGTTTGTTTGTTTGTTTGTTTTTAGTACAAATGTCGTATGTTTGGTAAATGAATCCTGCCACCTATTATAGATACCTTCTCACTTGGTCCCAAATCTAAACACATGGGCTGGGGAATATAGTTGCCCCCTTAAGCCCAAAACATCTGTAACTCAAACAATGTAATAATTTTAAAAAGACATGCACATTTAGGAAGTTGAAAATAGGACATTGAAATGAAATAGTTGGTCATAATTCCTTTGATAACCAACCTCACCCCCAGTTGGGCTTTATTTCGCTACATTTACCTCTCAACTACATGCATATCTCATGGGGAGCAATACTCTGTGATATATTAAACATTTTCTTTTTTAAAATAAAAACATGTATGAAACAATTGAGTTGATCATGTAGCAGACAGTTACTGAAAGGGTATTTCATAAATGATGCTTTGCTCTGAAAAAAACAGAAATTAAAAATATAGCCAGACTCTCAGAAGTCAAGCTCATGAGGGAGTGAGATATGAAAACCAGAAATGACAATCTTGTTGGGATATAAAGATGACTATGATAAGGTCCCTTTCCTGAACGAACTCCCAGACTACTGACCTGTAGTTTTGATCTGATTTGATGTATTCTTTTTAACTCAATGACTTTTAAAGTGATTGACTTCATGAACATAATGACTTTGATTCTTATCCAAATAATTTCCACATTTAGAAGCAGCTTTAAAAAGCCCCTTCAATACTCCCAATAGAGCAGATAAGACTTTTTCAATTGATAATGAGTAAAAATATGCTATTAAAAATACAACTATATCCTTGGCCTTGTTAGTTTTGTATCTAGTCAAAGCTACAGAAAATGGATGAGGCATGGCAGATAATCACCCTACTGTGCCATTGGGAAAAAAGATGAGGTCATTATGTTCCCTTCATAGGAACAGAAGAATAGAAACCATTATATGCAGAAAATAGAATGTCTATGTGAAATTATATAAAAATGAAATTAGAAACAATGTAATCCTAGTCATAATTACTCTTAAAATGTTATAAACTTAGTTTTATTTTTGTTAAAGTATTACTCAATTTTGTACTTAGGGGCCAAAACCATGACTGATCAATCAGATGGTGTGGTTTAAGAAGCAACAAAATGCCCCATTCAGGATTATATGTTGAAATTCACTATTAAATATTCCACTATGTATGTGTCAGATTTGAAGTAAGGAAATTCTAATGCTATTCTTACCTATAAATATACATGGGATTTAGGAACATTATTCAATCTGTCTGTATTGGTTTCCTTTCATAAAATTATAAAATTAGAGTAAAAAGCCTTAATGTCTCTAAGTTTCAGCCGTTCTAATAAGTAAGACCTTCATATTTCCTCAAAGAAAAGTACATGAGAGGTAATATCTTTTCTGTTTTTTGAGGATGGAATCATTCACTTCCTCTTTGATTGAAACCGGTCTATAGGGAGCATATATACTGTTATGGCATTTATTCCTGCGTACTGTCATTAAGAATTTGCATGTAGAAGGCAGCCGATCGGTGATTCTCTCTCATCATTGATGTTTTTATCTCTCTCTCCCTCTCCCTTCCTCTCTGAAATCAATAAAAAATATTAAAAAAAAGAATTTGCATTATTTGTGTCTCTTTTTATAGCCCCCGCACACACACACACACACACATTGGGTACAAAATTGGTTCTCAAAAAAGGCTGTTGGATTGGATTTGTTCAATGAATTTATTATTGAGAGGACACTGGAAGAATTCTATTCATTGTATTCTATATTTCAAATATAATAAATTAAGATTGATGAAAATAATCATTTTTCCCCTCAATTTTCTTTGTTGGTGAAATTAATGGGAATGGGTGAGACAGTTATTTCCCCAAAGAAACTTGGAGGAAAGGTAGTTCAGTTTTTTTGGTCTTTTTTATTTATTTATTTATTTTTACTTACAGTCATTCTCCTACAATAAAAACAAACAAAAAAACAATAGAGACATAATTATAAATACTTTCTAATTAAGATTATAATTAAAGTGAAAACTCTTCTAGGAATGTCTAACTAAAATATCCTTTACTTATATAACATACAAAGTCTATCACAAACACAGAAGACTGAAAGAATGCATGCCCTTCTATCATCCCGATATATGCCTTTATGGATTTTTAGAAATTGTAACAGAGAGATCTTTGACAGAAAGGAGAAGTTGGCACTAACTGTATTAGGCTCAGGGAAGATTACCTCTCTCTTCACAAAACAGACACACATGTAGACTCAAGCACATGCACAAGTGTTAGCATTTTTTAATGTGATTAATGGCTATTTTTATAGTATTTGTTGTTTCCACTGAAGTGGCTACTATGTGGGTCAATACATTTTGTATTTTGAAATGACAGGGGCAGGTTAACATTTATTAATGCACTAGAGGCCTGATGCACGACATTTATGCACTAAGGGGGGGTCCCTCAGCCTGGCCTGTGTCCTCTTGCAGTCCGGGACCCCTTTGGGAGTGTCTGCCTGCTAAGCTGGCAGGTGGACATCCCCCAAGGCGTCCTTAGCATTGCCGAGGAGGTAGGAGAGGTTCCCGCCACCATCACTGCGCTCGCCAGCCACAGCTGAGCTCACCAGCCATGAGCCTGGCATCTGGCTGATCGGTGACCCCCCCCCCCCCCGGGAGCGCACTGACCACCAGGGGGCAGCTCCTGCATTGAGTGTCTGCCCCCTTGTGATCAGTGAGCATCATAGCAACCAGTTGTTCTGTGGTTTGGTCTATTTGCATATTAGTCTTTTATTATATAGGATGAAATTGAACACTTTAGCATATATTAAAATATTAATTTATTTCTTAAAACCCATTAATTTTTAAACTTAAATGTCAACTTATTAAAATTATATATGTACATGTTTGGTGCTGCTGGATGATGTTCAGCTAAAAGAATATAAAGATGTTTGATTTAAATTTACAAGAAGTCTTCATCAAAATTTAAGTATTTTGTGTTTCAATAACACCATTAAGAAAGTAAGAAACAAACTACAGATTAGGAGAAAATGCTTACAAATTATATATCTGATAAACAATTTGTATTCTATAGATAAAGAATTATTACATGACTGAAATAAGAAGACAAACACCCAATTTAAAAATGTGCAAATCATTTAAACAGAGATTTCTCTAAGGAAGATATATAATTGCTCAGTAAACACATGAAACATCAGTAGTCATGAAACAAATGCAAATGAAAGCCACAATAATATACTATTCATCATTCACTAGAATAACTATAATAAAAAGACAAGATAAGAAGTGTTGGTGAGTATATGAGAGAAATTAGCAAGGATGTGGAAAAAACTGGAATCTTAAAATATTGCTAGTGGGAACATAAAATGGTATAACCACTTTATAAAACATGTCGGCAGTTCATCCAATGTTAAACACAGCATTATTGTATTACTCAATAACTTCTAGGTAAATATCAAGAGAAATAAAAATGTATGTTTACTTGTACACAAATGTTCATGACACCATTATTCATGATAGCCTAAAGTTGAAACAACTCAAAGGTGTATCAGCTGATGAATGGACAAACAGATGTATATGCTGGTATCTGTATGCTATTAAGGAATGCTATTAAGAAATAAAAGGAACAAAATACTGATACATGCTATAACATGAATGGACCTCAAAAACATTATGCTGAGTGAAAGAAGCCAGGCTCAAAAGATCACATATTGCATTTCATTCCTATGAAAGCAATAGGCAAATCTATAGAGACAGAGAGTAGATTAGTGGTTGCAAAAAGCTCAAGTGAAGGGAATGGAGAAGGGACTGCTAATGGGCACAAGATTTAATTTTGGGATGATGAAATGTCCTAAAATCAGATTTTGGTGATGATTGTATGACTCTGTAAGTATACTAAAAACCATTAAGTTGTACATTTTAACTTTGGTATATAAATTCTATCTCAATAAACCTGTTAAAGTTCAGAAGACCGAACATATTTCATTTATACTGCAATCAATCTTTCCTTCCTATATTTATTCTTTCATCTATTGGATCCTTTTCTTTTTTGTGTGATTGGTTACACATTGATTTTTAAATGGTAAGAGTTTTATTACCATTTTTTGGGTTGTTGACTTATTTTTTCTTCTTTGGTTTGTTTTCTTAAAGAAAAAAAAAAGAGACTATTATTAACATAGCCTTTCAGAACTTACTGTCCATGTGACTTGAACAGTCGTGGGTGTCAATACAACCGGAGTATGAAGACGAACAATGACATCTCCTAGTTCCTTCTGTACTTGTCTGTGATCCACTCCTTGTGCTGGAGGGCTGATATCTACAGGTAGACAATCATTCCCAAATTTTAAAAATTCATAGTAAAATTCCAATGTATATTATATAAGCTAATAATATGCCATTAGAAATAATTACAGGGGAAAATTTTTTAAAAATCTTTGTGACAAAAACATTAAAGAGTATTTTTATACTACCACCATGCTAAAATATAATTTAAAGGATTATATTTATCTTCATTATAATAATATTAATAAAAGAGTGTATGCAATCCCTCACCCCATTCAAATACATTGTTGTGGAAAGTCTCATTATTTTCTTATTAAAGAATAAAGAATGTGCTGTAAGACTTCTCTGGAAACATCAGTTTTATATAGATGTTAAAAGATTTTCGTGAGTAGTTAATGGGTAATATCTGAAAACTGCTGTTTGGGAATTTATTTAATATTTTTTCCAATTAGTAAATTGTGTGTTTTACTACTTGACCTACTTCAGACTAGGGAAGAAAAGTACTCAGAGGGACTGGAAACTTGAAGTATATTATTAAAGGTAAACAAAGTGAGGGGAAAAGGGGAAGAAGCCCCCAGTATTCACAACAATTCTTTTGACCAAAACAATTAAAATACTGATAAATGTTCTAAAGTAATAAAGTTTGAGCAGTGCTCCAATATCCAACAAAACGTTTTTGAAACTATTGCAGGGGATATGGCCCAGGGGAAGAAAGAAGAAAAAACAGATTTTCGATGTTTAGAATGATATATCTTTAGCCATACATTGTTCTGGCCCCTTACTTACCATTCACTTAAATACTATTCTATTGTCCCATATATATAATGGTTTATAGTGTATGTCCATTAAAATATATAAATGATAGACATTTAAGTCCATTGAATTGATATCAAACACTGAATTTTACACATACTCAAATCAGCTTCTTTAACTGGTGTACTATAATATTGATTTTTTTCTCCAGCTACCTTATTTAAGAAAGAAAGTCCAATTTTAATTGATTTATTTTCTTAATCTTCTTTTCTTTTATTTTCTCAGGCCACAATACTACATTCTTGAAAAAATATTTTTAAGTACATATCTCAGTCATAACTTAAATGGGGTGCACTAACTTAAATTGGGGCAGCAATAATTGGAACCTGAACTTTGGTGACATTTTTCCAGTTCCATTTTTTTCATCCTTAACATAAACAGCATTTCAAGTTTTATTTAAAACAAAAAAAATAATAATATTAGGTCAATAATGTTAACCTTTATGGATATACCTATGGTCTACTCTTGTGATGTTGATGGTGCAAGTATTTGCTGCCTTACTAAAATAATTCTAAATTCTATGGTATTTATTTATTTATATGGTATTTAATATCTTTTAAAAATAAGAGCACATACAGCAAAGCATTCTTTGAAAAGAAGAGCTTTTCAAATAGCAAAGCTGCTGAAAGTGGTATCAAAAATGATCCTGATATTCAGGCCCAAAACATGTGTTTTCCTATTAAACACCTGTTAAGAGAATATAAGCATTTTTTCTTCATATAATCTCTCAGCTGGAACAAGTCAGAGCACAAACAACTTTTCATTAATGTTTTGTTTTGCTTTACTTTTCACCAAGAAATTATTTTATGAGTTGAGAAGTAGTGACTGGCACAGATATTGAATGATGCAGGTTTTCGGGTTTAATCACACCACAAGCTTCCACATTCTGTTATCTCTCCACCTTCCCTCACCGCTGCACACAGAAACTGCCCGTTTTCACCTACACAGGTGAAATGATCTAGGTATTATTATTTTCTGAATTTAAACCATACACCTTTTCCTCTTTAAGTTCTATAATTTAATTTAGTTTACTCATTAAATTTAGACACACTAAGAGCAATTGGATCCAGGCAAGGTAAAATATAACCAGTTTCAGGTCTTCAAATTCCTTGTTGTGCTTTTTCTCTCTCTTGAGACAGGTTCTTTACCTACAGCTCCTTTATCATTATGGAAAATTAATCACACTACTGCTTCCAGAACAATAGCAAGTGGCATTCCCCCTCCCTTGACTGTCATCATGTCAGCAACATTACAAAAATCACGTGGTAACTTTATTTCACTTGATTCCTTATAGGTGCCCTTCTCTGTTATAATAGCATGCTAGTAACTGTTGCTGAACTACATTATAATTATAATAATATTTTATGGCTGTATGGTGCTTTTCATAGTATAAAAATACTACTTTGAATTATATCTTGTTCAAAGCCTTTAACAAATAAGAAATGATTAACCCTTTCTCAAGAACTCTGTAGAGAATAGGTTTTAACAAATAATAAAGCAACCATTTCTATTTTATTAATTCTCTTTGTCTACTAGTAGGAAGAGAAATTAGAATGCCACCTCTTATATTAATCCTTAGACTCCAGTGACTTTTCATTTTGAAGAGACAAGCTACTAAAAATGAAATGCGATACCTTTCATTTCATCTTGTTATAATGTTCTGGGTAGGTTTTTTTTTGTTTTTAATTAGTCAAAAGAATTACATACCTCTGGAAGAAAACTTGATTTACTCCTTTCTGAAACAAATTGCTCCTTTAAATCTCTGGTTTAATAAAATACACTGTAGCGATGGCTGTCAAAATTGTCAAAAACATCAGTAACATCTGCCAGGCACCTGAACACAGACTACTGGGCCCCACTCCCAGAGCATCTGAGACGGGGACTGAGCACCTGTGTTTCTAACGTGGTCTCAGGTGATGAGATGTTGCTTCCATGGAAGCCACACCTTGAGACCCACTGCACTATAGAAGCAGAATTTCTAAACAGTAGGGAGTAATGATGTCTTTATCTGGGCATCTTATCCATTCCAGATCACTGTATAATTAATTTCAAAAAAAGGAGAAATATTTTTCCTTCTTTTGAAATATAGTAAAGCCTTAGTTTATTCACTCTTGCTATGTGAATATATTCAATTATTTGGTTTATTTGGTGCTAAATAGACCCTGACACCTCAAGAAAGAGAATACACTCACCAAGGTGCACAGCATGTTCCCCGCAGACTGGGTCAGTTCTAGTGAATCATTATAACAAGTAATACAGACACATTTATTTTCCTGGTGCAATCCCTTTGTTCTTACAGATGTGCTAACGCCTCCTTCTAGAGCCAGTCATATTTACAGCTCTTGAAATTACCTTGTGTGCGCACAGGATCTGACATAGGGCTTGGGTCACTGAGACCTTGGGGGTTGATCGCTCTGACCATGAATAAGTAGATTGTATTGGGCCGCAGTCCTCTCACTGTATAGAGGGTGGTCTTTACATGGTTTGCCACTGTCTGCCAGCTATTGCTCACTGATTGGCTGAAACAAGAACAGAAATTTCATTTAAGGTGCAGTCATAAAGGTACTGGAAATGGAATTGGGTATCAATGACAAAGGTTAATGGCTGAAAATTAAACACACACACATACACACACAAAAAACACTTGGAGTGTTCAGCCCAATAAATGAAACATTTGGATGATTTCAGTTTATACAACAACAAAGCCAAGCCCACCTAACGAAAGTGCCATGCACAACAAAATTAAACTCAGCCCAGGAGATGTAACAGCCCTTTGCTAATGCACAGCAGCCCACTAAATGAATACCTGTAAAAGGAACAGAGGCCAAGATCACAACATCAAGTTTATACAATAAATATGGTCCTCATAAATGTATATATATATATATACCTTGAAAAGAATTAACCTGTAGAAAGAATAAATGGACTACAGAGTAAATTATGCCAATACATTTTCCTGTTACAAGGTGTGTTTTCTTTTGATCATTTCCACATGCAATATTATAATAAAGCCTTCTAAAACTACATATCTGTAAAAGAAGGAAGGAAGCATTGGATGAGTATTTTCCACTGGTCACATTTTTAATAAAATCATACATGACAGGTCCTCTTGGAATGAGGACCTATCTCTGAACCCCTTACAGCCAGTTACAGACAGCATGCCCGTATACAGCACTTTGAGATCAAGTATTCCTTTTGTTTAAAATGAAGAGAAAATGCAATTTTCAGCACCTTCCATTAATTTTTCAGAAGTAAGTCCTTTGCATCAAAGCATGGGAATTAAAGAAAAATGTATTTTGAAATTTGAAAACTAGGTGCTCATCATTCCATTAAATGGACTATAAGAAACTAAAATGAAAGCATTCTTAAGCATTTTTCTTAATGCTTGTAAAGGACAGTGGCCATCACTATCTTTATAATGGCAAATAAAAGCACATTGAAACTGAATACAAAACTACATTTTCCTATTTGTATTTTATTAAATTCCCATAAGACATTTTTTATAATGACATTTGCTAGCTTATAGTTTATATCCTTAAACTGATAACAATTATTTCAAGTAACAACTAAACATATCTTTTACTTTCAGCAACCAGAGATACATACAATAATTTTTTAGTTGTAGTTTTTAATTTTGTCTTAAGCATAACCAATAGATGTATTTAAATATGTATTTAAATGGAATTATTTTAAGTTCTGCTGTAAGTATTAGGAAGCAAAATTCCAGGTTCTGTGCCTCAATAAACATTGCATAACTTAAAAGGTCCTTGTGCCTAATTAAATTATTTTCTGCTTACTTCTAATGCAGAAATTCTCATCTTAAATCCTTATAATGGACAGGGTAAACAAAGGAGCTATGTGATTATGTCATAATTAGATTCCTATAAACTTAGGCAGGGATAATACATATTTAATCTTATAATTAAGGTTAAAATGAAAAAGAAACACACTTAAGTCTATTCTTGAATAAAGTCAGATTTAAAGTAAATTCTTAAAATGTACTGATTGATCACATCCTTAAAATAAAAAAGCAGGAGATTTGAGAACATATGAACTAAAGCAAAACCCAATGGAGAACATAGGAAGTATCCCATACCTGAACGCCTCAA
This sequence comes from Myotis lucifugus, assembly GCF_000147115.1. Lineage (NCBI taxonomy): Eukaryota > Metazoa > Chordata > Mammalia > Chiroptera > Vespertilionidae > Myotis > Myotis lucifugus. The sequence goes on along the minus strand of NW_005871168.1, from coordinate 2,066,468 downwards.
TGATATATGAACTTGCCGGGAGGGTCCCAGGGGTACCTGGTTGCCAGGACAAGGTGACACTGTTCTTAGTAACGTCAGTGACCTGTGGTTTGGATGGTGGTCCTGGCAGGTCATTTAAATCATAATTTTTACTGATTGTTGCTCCAGATTCTGTAGAGGACAAACAGAAAAAGCTTCATTCCTGAATGCATATGCTGACGACTATGGTTAAAAAAGAAAAATCGTATATTACATAAGTGACCTAGTCAGTGAACAAAAGTATATAAGTGAACATTTGCTTTTCCTACATGTTACTAAATGTTTGCTTTCCCACATGATCATTAGGATTGCTTTCTCTTTAGATTGAGAAAATAAAATAAGGTTGTCAAGAAAAAATGTATCAAATTGCATATTTGCGATGCTATGTGTAAGAGGTGCAGGAATTAAAAAGTGGCATGACAATTTTTACATTTAATGAATTTAAAATATTGATCTCTTCTTAACTTGGTATTTGATAATGAGGTAATCACTAAAATGCATGCAAGATTTCTTGAGAAGATAAATTCTGGGAAGATAATTCACAAAGAATTCACCTGTGACATCCAGCACAGCACTCCAGGAAGTCTCCCCACTTGAACTTGTAGCCACACAAGTATAAGTTCCAGTATCAGAAATCTAGTGAGCAAGGTGGGGAGAGAATTAAAATGTTTAAAATAATTTGTTGGAAGTATTAAAAAATTAAAAATACTAAATATTTCCCTTTAAAGAGATCAGTATCCATCTATATTTAAATTGTAGCAGTATAACAGTGAATGGAATATAATTATATCATTAAAAAATAAACAATTCATGCCAATGGAAAATTGCAATTTTAGAGCTGAAAGAGACCACAGAAATAATCTAATACATAACTCATTTTATAAGTATTCATAAAAGTAGCCATTTTATTAATCACTTAAAATATTTCTGTTATTTGTTGAAGAATAACAAAAGACTTTTAGGAATAATTAATAATATAATCAAAAGTTCTATTTTATAAATGTAAAATGAATAATAATCTATGATCATGCATTGACAAAAGCCTCAAGATTAAATAAGATGTGTGGTTGAACCCTGTGGGCTTACATTGCAAACATTAATTGGTATCAGTTTAGGGCTAAAGGAAGAGTGAGACGGGAAAGAGAAACTGATGACCACACAGAATAAGGCAAGTTAAATATAGAATCAAAATTCTGCAGTGAACATGAATCTAATTGTTGATGAAATATGGGAGTTCATAGAATATACTACCTGCTGGGTTCAAAATGTAAGCGTATGGATGACTGAACTTTTCACAATTGATTCTCATGTAAATCTTTAGTTCATGGATGTTACTGTGATTCCATTTTAATTTATTTTACATGTCATTATGTATTTTAACCTAAGGTTCAAATTGCTCTGGAACATCATTCTTCGCAATATTATCTCCATACAACTATCTTCCATTATGGAAGTGATGACGGGGGAGAGCCTTTGTGGGAAAAGCTCTTCTTTCAGATGTGGCTGAGCACATTAGTCATTAGAAATCTGTTCATTTAAGAAGCATCACTCACAAACTAAATATAATGAGCTGAGTTGGATTTTAATGGGATGTTCATTTGAATATGGTCTCTGAAAGAGTGAAGAATTTGCATTTTATTATAGCTGTTGAACTAAAATGTAGCACTTGTTATTACGTGCAAATGCTAAAAGAAGGGTATGTAGGTAAAGCTTCTTAACAGATCTCCTTGTCATTGTGGGGAGATACAAGTCTGACATTAGCTGTGGTAGATATGTTTTAATGAGTGTTCAAATTTTCTACTTCTCAAAAGATACAGATTCAGAAACCAATTAGCTGAACTATAGGAACACAGTGTTCATCATTCTATTTCCCCTCTTGCATTAAGTATCAAAAAAATAGTGAGACACAAAAGAATATAACCTACAGAAAGTCTTTTGATATGAGTGAAGTACTGCAAAACCCATTTTTATCTCCCTTTAAAGACAGTCATATTACAGAAAGAGAATCATTTTTTTGAGTTTAGCAAAAGTGCTATCAAAAGCCTAAATCTCATTGCTAAAAGTCACTCCTATGTCATCATCATCATCACATTCATTTTTATTCCTTCAACTTTAAATAATGTCTTTTCTGATCACAGGCATTTCAAGGCTTTCCCACCCGTTTCCTTTTATCCTTAAGCAAGTGCTTTAAAAAGAGATTCATGTGCTGTCAGCCTCCGTCACCTACTGTACTCCTTGTGCAGTTGGCTGCAGACAAGCCCCCAGGAGCCTGCATCTCAGACAGACTACTCAGGAGTCTGTCAGAGGGCTCAGAGTTTGACATCATCAAGCACCCACCTTTAATTGCTTTTTTCAAACATTACTTGGGATCCTGACCATTCAAGCACAACCTCTAATTCAGCAGTACAGTGAAACTGCATTAACCTCCATGGCCCAAGTCTGCCTTTAGCCCACAGAGAGAGAGGTTAAAATGTTTACTCAAGGGGAGTTGGCATTAATTTCTTAATAACTCCCATTTTGTTCATAGAAGGTTAACAATTAATTTACAATCAATAAAAAGACAGGCTAAAATCTATATTAATTTATTTTTCTTTTAACTGAATTAAAAAGCATTTTTTCCTACTTTGAGCAATAATTAATGCTTGTGCCTTAAAATAAAAATGCATTTAATATATTGAATATTTGTGTGTCTGTGTGTGCACACACAATGTAAAAATAGAGAAAATTTTCCTTTTTGTATATGTATCTGTATGATATACTGATAAATACAAACTAAGTGTATGATTGCAAATAATTTGGCATTGTAAGTGAACATTATGAGCATTGTAAAAGGGAAAATTCAGGATTGTTTCTTGGTTTTTTTTGCTTTGTTTTTATCTTCATCTTGGTTCCTAATTTCTCCCCAAAGACCAGATTCTACTAACTCTTCTTCCACTGAATCATTTTCAATTGATTTTTTATTTGTGCACTATTACGTCAACCATCTTAGTGCTGGCTCTCATTCCCAATCTTTTGATTACTATAATATACATTCAAGTGTTGGCATAGTGCTTGCTGCATAAAGGGAGGCTCTCTATATTTGGTTGAATGAATTGAATATATTTTTGAAGGGCAGGTCACCCCCATGATATATCCTCTCGGTAGTTACACCTTGTATAATCCCTCAGCTTGCCTGTGGAAGGCCTGTTGATTTACTTCTTGCCAACAGAATTAAGCAAGGGTGTCAGGATGTCATATTTCTGATCATGCTGCTAGAACAGCAATGCCTCTCTTGCTAGGAGACTCTCTTTCTTGTTGACTTTGAGGAAGCAAGAAATCACATTGGGAATATCCATATAGCAAGGAACTAAAGGCAGCCAACAGTAAGAAAGATGCTAAAGTCATCAGTCACAAGTAATTGAGTGCTGCTGCTATCATGTTGCTTGGAATCAAATCTATCCCAAGTCAATCTTCAGATGAGATGACCCACCTGATTATAGACTTTTGGACCCTAAAGAAGAAAACCTAACTAAGTCATGCCCAGGCTTCTAACCCACAGATATTGTGAGGTAGTAAATGTGTATTGCTTTAAGCCTCTATGTTTTCGCTGATTTGTTACACAGTAGTACATAGCTAATACAATACTCAGAAGTAAACATTTATTTTGATTGAGTTGATCCTGAAGCAGGTGTAACTTACTTAAGTTGGCAGGAACAGGCATCCTCTGTTAAAAGACCAACAAGGCTTATTCTTGTCCACAGGCTTACATTTAAACTCTATAGCAACTTAACCTAAAATGTAAGATATTTTATGAACTAGTTAAACCTGTCTCCTATTATTCAGTCTCATCTCTTTATGTTTTCCACACAGCTGTTTGGTCAAGCCAATTTATCCACATTTCCTTATTAATGTCCTTTGTTCATGAGTTTAAATCAGATGTATTTGTCATTTTAAAATTATTTAAATATTCTATTCCTATCATTAACTTTATGTAATTAAGATTTTTAATTTCATGGATTATGTACATACTGAGGGGTCCCTCAGTCTGGCCTGTTTCCTCTCACAGTATGGGACCCCTCGGGGAAATGTCCACCTGTCGGCTTAGGACCGATCCCCAGCTGGCAGTCGGATATCCCTCTTGCAGTCCAGGACCCCTCGCTCCTTACCACCTGCCTGATCGCTCCTTACTGCTTGGCTCGCTGCTCCTTAGCAGCAGGCTCCCTACTGCTGGGTTCACTGCTCCTTAGTGCTGCTGCAGAGGCAGGAGAGGTTCCCACAACCGCTGCTGCACTCGCCAGCCTTGAGCCCAGCTTCTGGCTGAGCAGCGCTACCCCTGTGGGAGCTCACTGACCACCAGGGGGCAGCTCCTCTGTTGAGCATCTCTCCCTGGTGGTCAGTGTGCATCATAGCAACTGGTTGTTCTGCCATAAAAGTCGCTTAGGCTTTTATTATATAGACGCCTGGTGCATGAAATTCGTGCACAGGAAGGGGTCCCTCAGCCCAGCCTGCACCCTCTCCAATGTGGGACTTCTTGGGGGATGTCCGACTGCCTCTAGCAATCCTGGACCTCTGGCTCCTGATGGCTTGCCTGCCTGCCTTGCTGATAGCCCTAACCACCTCTGCCTGCCTGATCTCCTCTAACTGCTACCCTGCTGGCCTGATCACCCCTAACCACCTCTGCACTCAGGACCTGATCTTCCCTCACTCTGGATGGCTGCAGGCACCCAGGACCTGGGCCGGCTTTGCCCAAGCTGGCTGAAGCTGCAGGGGACCTTGGGCAGGTGGCTTTGCCTGGGCTGCAGCTGCAGGCACCCGGGACCATGGGGCAGGCAGCTCATCCCTCTCCCGGGCCACAGCCACAGGTGCTGGTGCCTGGAACCGTGAGGTGTGCGGCTTGTCCCTCTCCCAGGCCACAGGTGCAGGCCCAGCCACTGGCGCCAGGGACCGTGGGGCAGGCAGCTTGTTCCTCTCCCGAGCCACAGCCTGGCTGCTTCCCAGTCCTCTCTCAAAAGCTCATTTGTTCCTGCCTGGTCCCCATTCCTCTCTCCCTAGTGTTGAGTGTCAGCCATTAAGGCATGATTGCGTGAGGGTGTGACGACCATTTGCATATTAGCTCTTCATTATATAGGATGGGTTTGGATGAAGGAGTAAAAACTTTCTAAGTCTGCTTAAAAATTATGAGTAACATAAGAACAATGATATTCCTCTAATTGGAATTCATCATTTGTACAATAAGAACTAACATGGACCATAATAAAATGTAGAGCAATGTGCAGGGATATGAGGTTTTAAGTTCACACACAGTTTTCTCTAGGTCAGTACATAAGTTGAGATAAAGATACTTACAAGTTGAACATTACTTACCCGTAAGTTTTTAATCTGCAATGTTCCTTTGTCTTGTATAGTTGCTCTTGGATCTCTACCCAGAAAAGTGAATCCTTCCTTTAACCAGCTAATTACAGGAAGAGGATCACCAGTTGCTTTACATTTCAGTAATGCTGTGCCATCTACTGCTAGTGTTTGGTTGGCTGGGCCTTGTAGAATTATGGGTGGAGGTCTATCTGTTAAAACTAAAGGACAAAGATATTTTCAGAACATTTTAACTGCTATAAAGTTCAGTAGTCTTGATATAGAAAGTAACGTTAAAGCCCCCAAATCAATATTACTTATAACTTATTCTGTATCCATCAAACATTTATCATCTGTACACACTATACTGAGGCCATATTATTATTTATAACTTTGAATTACCTATGATTAAGATGCTAATGGCATAAAATTCTAACATTTTAGAAAGGCTTACTGTTACTGAAAGGCTTAATCATATTAAAATGAAAATATGGATGGCTTATTACAGCCATCATAAAATGTCTGTTTTATCTCTCATATGCATATTTAAGAAAGACAGTGGAGGATACATGAGTAGAATCAATTTTCACTTTTATTTTATTATAAATATATGCATAATACATAATTTCACCCTTGCTATCACTAGTTACATGCTTTATGTATATAGGCTATAATATTTCTGTTGATGTCAAAATATTTGATTATAAATTTATATCCAAAATTGTTATTGAGTCTTTAAATTATAGTAACATAATTTGGATGATATAACTTAATTGGTCCTTACAATTAAGCAAAGATAAGCAATCTAATTAGACTTTATTTATGGTATAACAAACATTGGGTTTTCAATAGTGTTTACATATCTATCAATTCCTGTATTTGTTGGATAAATTTTCCATAATTTCAACTTTTATTTCAGTGTGTTTTTAATTAAATTTTATCTTCAGTGTCTTTAGAAGTATTTTGTAATAATTTAGGAAATATATCAGAATATATAGTATTATTTAAATGGGTAATGAAAATATGGAGTCAAATGGAGGCAAGCTTACATGTCCAGGTCAAAGGAAACATTCTTAGAATTAAGAGAAAGTTCTATAAACTTAAACAAAGATTTTGGTTAATTATCCAAGATATGTTTTTTTATTTCATGCATATATATTATTTTCTTAATAATAGTTTCTTTTTTCTAGATTACTTCATTGTAAGGATACAATATATAATACAGCATAGAAAACATATGTTAATCAACTATTTATTTTATCTGTAAGGCTGTCGGTCAACAGTAGGTTATTAGTTAAAATTTTAGGGAGTCAAAAGTTATACATGGATCTTCAACTGCAAAGAAGGTCAGTACCCCTAACCTACACATTGTTCAAGGGTCAACTGTGTGTGTGTGTATGTGTGTGTGTGTGTTGTGTGTATTTTTAAATGTTTTAAAAATATATATAATAAATTAAATGTTTTAAAATTGAAAAAATAAATATCAATTTTTAAATTGTACCTGAATTTAGAACAAACAAGCAAGCAAACACACAAAAAGACCATAGATACAGAAGATGACAGTTGCCAGAGGCAGGGAAGCGCTTAGGTATGGGAGAGATGGGTGAGGGGGACATATTTTGTAAATTTATAAAAAAGACATACCACTGTTGATGCTCACTGTGATCACCTGGCTGAGGGGTGTTTGTTAGGTTTCTCCACCATAAAGTTAAATTTACCCCTTTTCATAGCTGTATCCTCAGGGAGGAATGCCTCTAAGTAGTCCACACGTAAAGAGTGGGGAGTTATGCTCCACTTCCTTGAGGGCAGAGTATTTACAAAAATATTTGGAAATATCGTGCACAGAAGATTTGTCTCGTCTCCACTTATTAATTTATTTAACCATATTTTTATCAATATGTACTCATGCATATTTATTTTATATTTTGACTTATACTCCAATACCACTTCATTTGTTTTGCTGCTCAAATTTCTACATTGGCCTTTGGGTGCTCATTTATTTGGCTCCTGTGCTCCTTTGACATCTACCTCCAACCCCCAACAATGTGTGGGTTTTTGTTTTTGTTTTTCTGAGTACTTCCTTACTTTCTGATACTAGAAGATGCTCCAGGCTGATCTTATATAATTTTAGCCATTTCTTCAAAATACACACATACACTGTTGACCCTTGAACTATGAGAACTATTATTTAGTTTATATATAAAATTATAGTGGATTCTATTTCCACTAAGCAATTGTGAAGAGAGTTTTTCTCAAGATCATGTTATATTACAATGTTCATAATAAAATAGTCTTATTGCTTATCAATCTTCTAATCATTTTGTCTATCAGTTTCTATAAATGCCAGTATATGATTATTTCTCAACCTATATGCATCATCTTTTTTTCTATTCTTTACAGTCCTGAGAAAAAAGCAATACAGTAAGCAGCCTTTTTAGAGCCTATCATGAGAAAACCAATCAATTTTAATTAAAGATGCAAGTTATTATATTGGTCCCTTGCCTGGAAAGATGTAGTAGATTTTCAACCAACCTAAACCTACTACATCAAAATATACATTAAAATCTGTGTGCAGGCATGTATGTATGTGTGTATGTATGTAGAAAATCTTATAAAAACTCAAGAAAAACAATAAAATACTGCTCACGTATTCTTTACAAAACAAATTAGACCTATTATTTTACTGATTTCCTTAATCAAATTATTTACTTTAAAAGTAAATAAAATAATCATCAGAGAATGTGAACGTACAATATCATATCAATTATGCCACCTCTGGCGATAATTGGGCAATTAGATATTCAAATGGGAAGTTCCATAGAATTTATTTACTTCATGGACCAAAACAGGAAAGGCAATTCATAAAACATTATAATTTTTAAATTCAGCAAGAAAAATAGTTCTGTAGTAGCAGAGTAGATACTATTTAGTGAGTTTTAAATAACTGTTTCAAATTAAATATCTATATAGAATTCAGGAAACTTCTTTTTTTTTTTAATTTTTCGCTAAAAGTATTACAAAGGGTATTACATAAGTGTCCTTTTCCCCCCCGCCCTTGACAAACCCCTGCCCTCCCTTACCCCCCAGTGTCTTATGTCCATTAGTTATGCTTATATGGATGCATACAAGTCCTTCGGTTGATCTCTTACTCCCCTCCCTCCTGTTCCCCAACCCTCCCTGGCCTTCTCAGGGAACTTCTTATAACCTAGTTTTATTTTCACTTTCTTGAAATCATTACATATAGCCAAAATGCATCTACTTTATTTATTTATTTATTTATTTATTTATCTATTTTTTACTTCCCAAATATTTCACTCATCCTATTTTAAAAGAATTTGATCAATAAAGTAATTAAAACTCTCCTGGCCAGAAGGAATTTTCAGTTCAATTGTGTTATGGGTGAAAGATGATCACAGGTTTCCATCACATTAAGGACAATGGTTAAATGAACACTTAGGGTTTGCAGTGATCTGTGAACAACTCCATGGTTTTCTCTGACTATGCATTATAAATCTCCAATAAATCAGTCATATAAGATTGTGATGTAACATTTTTGTCAATATAAGATATAAGTACATGTCTTCCCATCAGTCCTTTTAGATTCTATTGACTCTACTCATAGAATTCTCATTACAATATTTTCATTTTCTCAAAGACAAGGTGTAGAAGAAAAGAAGAAATGAAGAACAGTAGCAATGAATTAATGAGGTATTTTAATGGGATATTTTAAAACTCAAGTATATTGAAGCATCTTATCTCAATCTATAATCAGTAAAATTATCATTTAAAAGTTCCTTTCATCACCATTAGCAATCTCATCTTATATGAACACTTGAGCTAAAAATATTTCTGAGAAAGAAGTCTAAGTGTAAAAACATAACAACAGGAGCATTGCTATAGATGTTTTGCTTGTTTCTCAGAACATGGCATATGCTTTCATTCTTCATTGGAATTTCAATTGGCTCTAAATGGCCCTGAATCATGCTCACAAAAAATGTTGAAAATAAAATAATGGATCACACATTTTTAAATTGCTAACCAAATTAAAAAAATTCAAAACACTAAAGCTGAAGTCATCAACCAATGTGGCAAGTTAAAATTTGGAGACAGAGTTGTTTACAATAATAATATGTGTGTGCGAGCCTTGAAGTTAAGTTTCTTTACTCTAAGAATCAATAACTCTATAACCTTCACTCAATGTTTTTGAAAAAGGATCTTGATTTTGAGATTGCTTACTTAAGTAAAAATCAATGTAGTAATTAATGTTCAAGCCAGTTGTAGGAAAATGTACAGAGCCATTTTGTTCACCAGATTTAAAACTGTTTATCACTGTCTTAATTTTGACCTTAGAAACGCAGTTAGAATAAGTACTGCTTTTTGTGTGATCATGTCCTCAACTAACATAAATTCTCAAAACAAAAATTTTCTGTTCCATTATATTAATCATAATTCTGAATATCCACCTGTTTCATGAACCACAGTCATACCATAAACCAACTTTTCTAATTCCTCAATTTTATTTTCTACAAATATGTTTTTCCATAAAATTTTCTTAATTTAATAATATTTTAGAGTCTGTCTTTTGTAAAATAATATAACCTAAGATCTTCAAAGGATTGCAATAGAGATCTTAAGTGTTGTTTCAAATGTTTTGTAATAGTGTAGACTAAAACTTGGCTTTGGCCAGAATATCAGATTTTCCAAGTATATGTACCTGGACATTTTGTTCATAGTAGAAAACTTAAAATCTTAACAAAGATTAACAATTATATTTAGTTTAAGGAAATATGGACGCATGAAGAGTAAAAGGTCATGTCCAGCTACAGGAACAGCTCAGCACCGATCCTTCCTGAACCTGGCTTCTTTCCTTTTGGCAGCAGCGAATCTCTGCAGCAGCAGCAAGTGCAACCATTCACGACCCAGGACCCCACAGCCAACGTTTGTCTGTTCTATTTACATTATTTCCATTCCTGCCAATGTGCTGAATCAGGCAATAGCAGGAACATTACAAAGCATTGCCTTCCTATTAATTTTAAATGACCTTTTAATCTACATGTAAATGTGAATTGTATGAAAGCACATTCCACCAGAAGAGAATCAGAGAGGTCTCAGACAGAAGCTCTTGTGTCTCAGAATCATAGTGTCAAGAAAGAAAAAAAAAACTACCCACAAATTCACAAATATAGGAGAGCAGAAAAAAATTTAAGGCATCAAAAAAATAGAGCTTAAATTCATGCTCATAGATTTAAAAAAGTATCTAAAACTCCCTAGTTGTCATTTGTGACAAGCTGTTGGGGGAAAAATCAGTTAAAGCTCTTGTCTCTTTTCCAACTTTTGCTATGAGTATAGGTGCTTCGTTTAAGATTCCTAGTACATCTGTTCAAATAAAGAAATAATAATTTTAGCATCCAACAGCAGTTTTGAGGTGTTTAATTAATTTAATACAGTGAATGTATAATTAAAAAGTCATGGGATGTCACTAGCTAACTAAAAACCCATCTCCATTTCCACTGAATATTAAAGATGCTATATTCCTCCTCTAGTAAAATAATATTATGATCTATTAGAAGCAAGCATGTCTTCACAAAACTAATTAAAATATACAGAGAACATGTCTATACAATGTGACTGTGGTATCATGTCTTTAAAATAATGCATCACTATGTTTTTAACAATAAATAGATTATCTTGGAAGTTCTCTGGGAAAATAAATGGTATTAAATCAAGGAGAATTATAAACTATTAAAAATGTTATTTTATCTAGATCCAAACTAAAATGATAAGAATTTATTAAAATAATTTAACTAACAAATCAGAACATTTCACATGTTAATGTGAATCTTGCACTAAAAAGTATGCCCTGGTCAGGTTACAATATCATCCCAATATGCCAAGGTTTCAGGTTCATTCCCCAGTCAGGGCATATATAAAAATAAACCAATAAATGCATAAATAAGTGGAACAACAAATTGATCGCTCTCTCTCCCTGTCCCTACTCTCTCTTTCTAAAAATCAACGAATAACCATTTTTTAAAAACCATTATTTCCATAAGACAAATCTAATAATACTGCACCATCAGTAACTTCCAGTTGAGCTTTTGCTAAAATGCTTCCTGCCACAGTTAGGGCCTGGCAAATATAGTAACCCGCATCTGAACGTTGAATGTTGGTAATCGTGAGGTCTCCAGTTGGTGACACAGAACATCTACTATTGGGCTGCTGTGGTTGGTTTGGGAAAAGCAGGTTCTGTGGAAGCAAACACAATCTCATCAATATTCTTTTCCCACTTGGAAGGAAAATTACACTAACAATAGCTATTGCAGTTATGGGAATATGGTTGGAAAAGAAAATACGTAGGTTTAATAAAAAAAAACACATAGTATTGAAAAAATTTAATGGCACATTGTGATTTTTACTGAGAAACTTTTTGCAAATGATGGAAAAATAATATGCTCTAAAAAGCCAGCATGCTCTAGTTGAAGGCACAATCGTCTTTAAAAAATAAGTATCTTAGCAGTTTCATCTTTTCCTAACTTTCTGATAATTACTTCATATATTTAAAAGATGGTTTGCTGATCTGTAAAATGGGCATAATAATGCTTATCTGACTCAACTCATAAGAAAGTGAGGATATGTAATGAAACATCAACTATGCATACATTTTATACGCTGCACATTACTAAAGAATGCAAAATATATTTTCTGCTGATCATTTTTAGTATTTGATATTATCAAAATTTCTCCTAACGATGTGACAAAAAATGTGTTACTGAGACTGACACACAGCCCAATCTACTTGTGCGGTAAGTTTTCTACGTATCCTAAGAGCCTCAAAGTGAACTATGAACAAATGCTGCAGGCCAAGCAAGATTAATAGGCAAATCAAAGAAAATAAAGAGAAGATAAAGACTTTCTGAAGTATGTGTGCAATCTTAAAAAATTTCATAATAATACTTTTTCTTAAGTTATTTTACTATTTATCTCATATTAAATATAAGCAGACTAATCACAATCTTTAAAATGTTTTCATATGAGAGCAGGGATATTAACTGCCATGACCTATGTTGCTTTACTGTTACTCAATTAAGAAAACCATTTGGGTGTAATAAATTATATTGAGATATATTTCCAAGATGGATTATAAATAAGAACATATCAATTTTATGTTGTATTTATTTACAAAACAGACATTATAACCCTATGCGATCTGTTTCTCAATATAGTAATTAATTTTCCAGGTTTGTAATTAAACAGTTTCAATACGTTAAAATAAGAAGATAATAACATTCAATTAAAGGCATAAGACACATTTCACCTTAAAATGTTTTTTACCCTTGAAGTAATACCAATGGAAGAGGATAAAATAGGGTATTAACACTTTTCAATTACGCTAAATGACTTTAATCCTGAGAATGATGTCCTACTTTAATTAGAAGCTCTTCTCTTTATTGCAACATGATGGATGTCCACTTTATTAGATTCAAGTGTGACACCATAAGCCCACTTTACATAAACATTACCATGTTGTTAAACCCTTTCTAAAAGAAGTGATGTTTGCTAGCATGTCAGGAGCATAATTTCAAAATGCCATTGCCCTGTTATAAAATTTGTATTACTATACAAGGATAGACATTTTTATCATATGAAACATCATTTTTGAACAAGCTAATTCTCCCATGGAATCCAGATATATTACTGAAATAAACCATCTGAAAGAGAAGGGTCTAAATTTTAAAGCCACTTGAAAATGATACAATAACTCAAAGTGTGCACTTTCCTACAATTAGCCATTAGAATACTGATTTACATAGCACTAATACATTAGATGGGTTTAATTCTCTCTGGGATCTCTTCCTCTACAATGTAATATTAGTCCACCTTCTAAATGATTCGTTGACATGGAAAATGACATATGATTGAGGTTAACCCATCATCTTTTATTCCCTGCTTGTATGACTTAGGCAAAAGATAATGGATTACAAGCAAAACCCAGAATTTTACAGAGCTCTTCTTGCTTTGAAGTGCCCGGGTATCCTATTAGTGCTAATTGGCATTATCAGCACATATTGAGGAATACGGACCATTAAGTCCAGGCTCTTAACTCTCTCTTCTGAAGGATTGTCATAGATCACTGCAAAAATTGGATACTGGAGATAGTAAAACCAATTTATTTTTCCTGATACCCCAATTCATGATTTAAAATTTTACAATCTGCTCCAGCACTTCTCTTCTCTCTCTCTCTCTCTCTCTCTCTCTCTCTCTCTCTGATGTGAGGAAGACAGGTAGAGAAGGAAAAAAAAACAGACCTAAGATTATAAGCAAATCAGATCATCTAACTGGAAAATTTAACGTCTATGGAATTACATAAGGATTTGTCAAATAACAGAAGAAGAAATGTTCTGAAGTTATTTAATCATTACTTTTTCAGCACCATTAAAACACCATGTAGCATATTAAAATATCATGTTTATTTGGCCATGGGAACAAAGCACATTTTATGCAATATCTTATAACCTGGAGCTATTTCAGGGCATGGGATTCACACATGATATAGCTGTATCTATATAATAACAAAACATGCTACAATGGTGTTTGACTCAATACATGGATTTACAGTGTAGATTTGCCACAATCAAATTGTTTTACATCATGTTACCTGCATCGTTTATAAATAAATAATATTTATTTCTCTCCCGGCCCCAGCCTTCCCAGGCCTGTGTGGGTCTGGGGGCAGAGGGGACCGGAGCAGTGCTGAGCCTCTCCTTGGTCTTGGACAACAGTGTCTGGGCGGAGGAAGACCTCAGGCCCTGCAGCCTTCACCTGAGCAGAAGCATGAACTTGCCACGTAGCCAGGACTCAGTGGGGAGCGGGTGCATTCTGCATTTCCCATTTCTAACTAGATGTTAGAAATAATACCATGTTGACCTTCATAATATGTAAGGCACTTTTCTATATAAACTAACTAAATTATGACATCTCCATAACTTATGTGAAGTAAAATGTATTATCCTCATATTTTAGGTTGAGAAAATTTCAGTAAAGATGAATAGTGCTGCAAAGATTGTACATTCACAAGAGGAAAAATGGCTTTAGAATTCTTTCCTTTTCGTGTGTGTGTGTGTGTGTGTGTGTGTGTGTGTGTGTGTGTGTGTTATAGCTAAGGTCATGTTGTTTAACACTGAGTTTAGAGTGTGTGATGCTTTTATCCAAAATCAATGTTTAAGTGAAGAATTGGGGAACTCTATGTGTAGATATCAATTTTGTAGTTACAAAGTGATTTTTAAAAAGATAGGAAATAAGGCCTGAAACAGTTCCAATGTTAGATAAGGCAGTGGTCAGCACTTTATATTATCTTCCCATCACTAATTTTACACCCCACAGATCATAGGGGAGTGACTGCATCAGGTGCATTCAGGAAGGGAGGAGAGACAATTTGTCCATCCAGGTCAAGTTTTATAAAACTGCTAGTTTGGGGTGTAACGGGAATAGATAGGAGCCCACAAGAATTAAAAAGACCACTGAGGGCACTTCCTGATGCCTCTCTACCCAGATGATCATGCCTGAGTTCTGAGCAACAGGTTCTCTTAATAAAGCTATGGCAATTCCCCATACGTATCTAAAATCAAAGTTTTTCGATTTCCTGATAAAAGTGCCTTCCAGTGGTTTCCATTGTTCCTCAGAAAATTCTCCCAGGACTTGGCCAAATAGCAGAAGGTGCTGAGGAGGAGCACTATAGGCTTCTTCCTGAGAACTACATGTCTCCTTGGCGATGGTCCTGGAACATCTAGAAAAAATATCTCTAGGTCCTTCAGGAATGTACAGATAAGTTCTTAGACAAAGAACCCAATTTCTGATCTGGTTGAAGCTGGAAATTCCAAACATAATTACAGCACCTCCAGGCTGAGTGTTCATTACAGTTTGGACCAAGTCTTAAATGAGAAAAATTGTGCATCCAATTGAATTTTAGCAGAGAATCTGAGAAACCTGCTGCTCAGAGAGGATAAACCAGCGCACAGCAAAGACCAAAGTGTTAGTTGCTTCCAGTTTGTAATGTATTATTGTCTGTCCAACCCTACTGTGAAGGAAATCTAGAAAGGATGATGGAACAAAATCTTTTTTCCCACACTTAAATGGAAGCATGCTTAACTTAATAATAAAGAAAAAGTTATTTACACTATTTACCTAGCAAAGGTAACTGCAATTTGTTTCTTGGCAATTTAATAACGGAAATGTATATTGACAGGATGTTCTCAGTGCTGTATGTTGTCTCACCATTCCAGGGTAGTTCAGTGCAAGAAAACGAAATGACTTTCTGTTCAGAAAGTTTAAATAGTGACAGGTTTTGACTAGAATTAAAGATCGTTTGTTACATGGAATTGTATTTATTCTATATAAGATACAGAATTTTAGAAAACCAACACTGGAACATCTAATTCCCACTTATTTTAAAATGAATCGGTTCCATTCTTAGAAACAAAGTAAATTCAACATTGATAACAAGAAAGACAAAGCAAACTTTGGGGCTCACCAAAGACGGGGGGTTCACAGAAGCAGTGGATGCTCACACTCACCTGGCTGCCTTCTTTCTGCCAAAACACCGCTGGCTGTGGGTTTCCTTTAGTCTCACAGGGAAATGTCACTGTTCGACCTTGTGTAACAATCTGATCTCTTGGCCTAACCACAAACTGTGGAGGAGCTATAATTTAAATGGAAAGAAAGTGTGTAAATATAAACTGTTGAGAAAGAAAAATGTAACCAAAGGGACAATCTGGTACTAGGTGGATGGCTCAGTGCCAGACAGAGGCTACAGTTTTTGACTTATTTTTAAGCATTTCTCATAAACAATGGGGAGAGGAAGAGAGCACTCTATCACATGTGAGGAAAGAAGTAAACGTATTAGTAAGCACATTTGAAATATTGTGCATTATAAATTCATAGGCCATAAGGTTGTATGGAAAAATAGATTTTTATGATAGTCTTACTTTTTTCAAAATTTGTTTTAGGGAAAAATATGATTTCCCAATTTGGTTTTGTGTTTTGAATAGAGATAGAAACGACTCACTCCATTACTCAGATATCTCCTTTCTGTGAAGCCAGGCTATTGACAAACATTCCTTTTTTTTGTAATATTTTCAAGACATGGTACTAGGCACAGGGATACCAGAGGGATTAACTATGAGATTTATTCTCCAAGTGTTTATATTACAGAACTGAAGCACTGAAGTGTCGAAGACATTGAAAATTTGATGAGATGAAGGTTACATACAAAGATAAAAATATTACAAATAAATGTATATAAGTGGTTGATTCTACTTAATTCATTTCTAGTAAGCATCAGTCAGATAATTACTATGTTCCCCTTCTCGGCACTAAAGATGCACAGAGAAAAAGCGCTGGTAACGCAGCCATCAAGGAACTCATAGTTTAATGAAAAATATAAAACAAAATATAAAACGTAATGTCAACAACAACTGCAACCCTGAAAGAACAATTATCTAAGCCTAGGGTAAATTCTATGGCAGAGGTTCTCTCAGAGGACAGCAGAGGAGCACTTACATTACAGAACACAGTACACGTGACAGGGCTTCGGGAGGGAGGGGGCCGTTTTTGTTCTGGTGGCTGTGAAAAGCGTTATGTGGGAAGTAAGCCTGGCGGGGGTTTTGAGGAAAGGGTTGCTTTTAGGAAAGTGTAGAAATGAACACGTCCCAAGCTAAGAGCTTCCTGAGCAAAGTGCAATAAAAAAATACACGTAGTATACAGCAGGAGAGCATGGCCCAGATATGCAAACCTCATGGGCTACAAAAGTCAGATCTGGACCCAGTCTAAGAATGTCCTGAGAAGCCAAACTAGCTTTTGACTCTTTTTAAACCGAGGAGTAACAAATGCAAAGCAAAACTTTTGGGAGCTTTAACCCTCTAATAAATATAGGATAGCTTTTGAGGTTAATACATCCGTCAATAAAGTAGGAAGACTAGTAAAATGGTGTAGGTGAAGATAAGAAGACCTAGACACAAGTAACTTCAATAGAAAAGAAAGTAAGGGGGTGGGGGTAAAAATACCAAGAAAATTTAGGTTTAAATTGGGGGCTAATTGTAAAGTAGACAGTAAAACTGGAAGTTTCCATGAGGACATCTTCACACCAAAACCACTCCTATTGCAGAAAAAACAGTATGCTCATCACATGTTTTTTTCTGATCATCTGTTTCCACTTTAACTCTTTGCTTATGTTTGAAAACTGAAGACCAAGAAAACACTTTAAAATTAATTCTAGTTTTTAGAACCTGGTGTACATGGCAACAATTCTGAAATCTGAACTCTAAAAAAGTCTAACAATAATCGACATTCATTCAGTAAAGGCCTTTACTCAGAATTCTTTCAGTCCTTCAGGACCACATATGTGCAGATCCAAGAACAGAGTAAATGGAGGGCAGCCTCAAACACACAGCCTATTACTCATTCATAGAAGAACGCTAAGCATTTTTTCAGAAAAGTCACTGAGAGCTGTGGTAACTTATTTTTTGGTGTTCAATATACTGCCTCCTAATTCATCACATTCAACATATCCCAGGGACAAAAGGAATACATCTACTAAGTGAAATTTTCTATAATATAGATAACAGAAGACTGTTTAATAGGATGAAGAACTCAGATTTAGGGTCTATTTGAACATGTGGTTTATGTTGTCTTGTATTTTCAGAAAATTGCTTGCTTCTTACAATCTTCTTGTTATTTCCACACAATTCCACTGAATCAGCAGATACATTTTCTTGTTGTTGTTCTATGCTTTCTAACAAGAATGTTAGGTTAAATCAGTGTTACAAAACTACATTAGGAATAACTCTTAAACACTATAGGACTCGTTTTTTCAGTAGAGGTGTGAAGCCAACAGATATTTATACCAAAAAAGACTTAAGATGGTTCTCTGTCATCTATAATATCCAACAAAATTACGTCTATAAAGAAAAAGTTGAGCCTGGCCAGGGGCTCAGGCATTGGAAGTGTCGTCCCGTATACCCATAGGCTGGTTCTGGGTTGGGGTGCTTACGGTAAGCAAACTGATAGACTTCTCTCTTACATCAATGTTTCTCTCTCCTCTCTCTCTCCTCTTTCTCTCTAAAATCAATTTAAACAAACCACATATCCTCAGATGAGGATAAAAATAGTTGAAAGTTAATGTATAGTTATTTACTTCTTAGTAATCCCATGGGAAACAAGCTAAGTGACAATACGGACAGCAAGAAGTAGTGAGTAATATGTCTTCCATCTCATTATAAAAAATTAAAAAGTCAGTATAGTCAAAATCAGTTCACAGTCTTTAATAACAGTCACATATTCAGCTTATTAGTTCATTTATACTGCTCTGAATCAGAAACAATTTAATTTGTCTCATATGACTCATCATTAAAATCTTAGAGCCCAGAGGAGTTATAAAGTCCTTTTTATTTAATTTTTAAAATGTAATACACATTGAAATAATCAAACAAAACAGTAAATTAAAACAATGCAAACATATATTATAGTTTTATAAAATACATTTTTATTGATTTCAGACAGGAAGGGATCAGGAGAGAGAGATAGGACATCAATGTTGAGAGAGAATCATTGATCAGCTGCCACCTGCACGCCCCCTACTGGGGATGGAGCCTGCAACTTGGGCATGTGCCCTTGACCGAAATCGAACTTGGGACCCTTCAGTCCGCAGGCTGATGCTCTATCCACTGAGCCAAACCAGCTAGAGCTATTTTATAGTTTTAAGTATGCCATGCTTACTCTGCATCTATCATAGTAAAATTACCATCTGTACTATAAATATAACTACAGTCTTCCTTAAATTTGATTTTTGAAGTTTTCAAAAATTTTATGGTAGATGAGTGATTTTGCAAAATGCTTTTGGAATTTAGATCCTACAATTTTAACACAGCCCTTAAAACAGATCTCCCAAAATATGAACTGGGAAAGATCACATCTATGCATTTACTTATTTTAAAGAATATGATTTATCCATTTATTCATTCAAAATGGATTAATTGACTTAAATTATGAGAAATTCTGCTTGATACAGGTGATAAAAGCCAATTAAAAACATATAATGTTCTGGCCAATGGCAGAGACTTCTAAGTAAATAAATAAGTAAAAACAAATACAGTAGAGTATGATTTATATAATAGAAAAATGCAGAGGGCATTGGGGAGGAAAGCGCAGAAGAGCAGCAAACTAGAACAGGTAATGAGGAAAGAAGAGGAAAGATGTCGAGAGATGGCCATGCTTGAGTTGTGTTTTGATGTACTTTCGAAAGTTCACTTGATGAACAGAAGTAAGACTGTTTGTGATAAAGAGAAATAGACATAAGGGCAGTGGATCTGGATGTGTTGGGGGAGTGTAAGAATAAAATCAGGGGTGCAGAAGTGATGTAAGTAGGAACATATAATTTCTGTTAAAGGACCTTCAATTTTGTCCTTAAAAGTATGAAGATTTGTTCAAAGATGTTTATGCAAGAAAGATATAGAAAGACATGTTTTAGAAAAAATGGTATTTAAAGGAGTATAGGTTAGAAAACCTTATTAAGATGGGCAAAATATTCCATTGAAAATTACCATTCATAATAACATTTCATCAGAACTTCTAAAGGACAAAGAAATTCTGTAATATCATATTGTAATATTTACTATTAATGACATAATCTAAAAACACCAGAAAATTATAGTTTCTTGAATTTTTAGCCTTTCATGTGATGTTTATTTATATTGTACTTTTATTCCAAGTTATTATAAATACACTGTATTTCTAATATACCATATGGTTTTTTGTCACCAGAACTGAAGCCACATTAAGCTTCCTGGAATTGGAATCACTGTATAATTTTTTAAATTAAAAAATTAAGGTATTATGAAATATGTTTGAGAATTTACATGGTGTCCAGAAATGGAATAACTGGGCGATGAGGAATGTGCATCTTCAACATTGTCAAACTGCTCTCTAAGGAGTGTACTTACTTATGATCTACACAGTAGTGGTTAAGAATTCTTGTTGCTCCATATCCTTGCCAGCATTTGCTCCTTTATTGTGGTTTTCATTTATATTTTCTTAATTAGGATGAGATACGTTATCTCTTAGATGTTTATTTTTGTCTGTTCAGGTTTTCTTTGTGAATTGCTTGTTCATAATTTTTGCCACTTCCCGTTTTTTAAAATTGTGTTTTCTATTTATAGTTGATTTATAAGAGTTCACACACACACATACAGATGCACATATATTTACTTACGGACATATATATTCTGTATTATAATTTTTCTATGATTGTATAAATTTTAATTATCTTCTCCTAATCTGTAACTTGACTTTTTATTTGGATGATTTTTTTAAAAAGCTATATTGAAGTATAATTTGTATACCACAAAATCTATTTATTGTAAATATACAGATTGATGTGTTTTAGTAAATTTATGACTGGACAAACATTGCTACAATCCAATTTGGGGGCACTTTCATCACCTCCAAAAATTTCCTCTTGTCTAATTTCACCTCCCAATCCCATAGAGTTTTCCTTTTTTGTTGCTGAATAGTATTCCAATGTGTGGATATACCACATTTTACTTATTCACTCACCATTTGTATTATTCCCAGCTTTTAACTATTGTGAATAATGTTGCTATGAACATTTGTGTATAAATGTTGGGGCCAATATATATTTTGATGTCTTTTTGATAGATATTCCAGAATGGAAATGCTGACTGCATTTAATTCTGTGTTCAAATTTTGAAGAAACTGCCAAATAGTTTATAAAATGATTGTAACCCTTTTTCATTTCCACTAGCACTGTATTTTCTAAATAGGCTGATGACTTGAATGGTGGGTACATGGAGAAATGGTTTCTCCTAAGATGTGTAGTCACTAAGGTTATCTGCCTAATTATTTTTTATTTTAACTTTTATCCTGGCTGCCTAAGGAGCATCCCTCTGCCTGCAGAGCTGAGTGGTCAGCCGGGGATTTGTGCAGAGCTTGTGCTAGACTGTGCCAGGCTCGCCTGCCCTGGTGGACCTGCGTGTGGATCCGGAAGTCATTTGGACTTGCAGCCAGTTCTCCCATCTCCCTTGGTTTATCTCCAGGGATCTCCCTTGCACAAGTCTCTAGATCTGTAGCCACTGAGGTGTGTGGGGGAAGTTTATTTCAGCTCTTACCCAGGACATCTAAGACTGCAATCTGGGGCTGGCTAGCTGCTGGCTTTTCCCTGTTCATCGCTTTTAGGTGGAAAAACCGTGGGTGTTTGCTCCCCATTTCCCCCTTCAAGCACCATCTGAACTGAGCGACTCCTCCAGCAGCAAAGCCTCTGGTTGTACAGCCCTCCCAGCCCTGGCAAAACTCCAATTCTTACCAACCAAGTGGGGCAAGAAGATCACATATCCCTGCTGTTCTTACCCAAAATTCGAATAGCTTTTCAAGAACAAATGCTTTCCAAATCATTTAAAAAATTAAGATATTAAATAATTTGACATAGCAAAAGATTTACAGAGTATTCAACCTCAGAAAATGTCCATTCTTTCCTTTTGTCTTCAGAAGGTGGCCATCATAACAGATCGCATCAATCACTTTTACTTCTATAGACTCTCTCTGCAATCTTCTGTGATGGGATATCAGCTGGAGGAATTTAGTTTTGAGCTTTTGAAATGAAAACTGCGTCAATAATTCTTTTGATAACACTTCACAGTTCCAGTATTTCTGCCAGGTGGCATGAAAATGGTTTGAAAGGCAGTACTTGGCTGATAGCACCAGTGGGAGGGAATAGGCAGATAGGTGGCATTTTGTCAACACAGCCCAAGGACACAAAGTGTGCTGTACATTAAATGGAGTTTCTGAGATGGCTCTCATTGACTATAAGGAAACACGATTAGGTCCTCATGATGACAATTCAAAACACACATTTAGACCCGATGTGAATTACAGAGGTTGAGTTATAGTCCAGAAGAATATGCCAGTTACAGAAATGGCAATTCTCTTATGTACATCTAAGACAAAAGACTATAAAATGCATATTTATATCCTCTCTAAAACCCCCAAACATGAGAAGAATCTTTTGCAATGATGATATAATAACCTACTTGCTTAATCTGTTAAATGATTAGATCTTATTGCTGCAGCCATAACAAGAAATGAGATGAAGAAAACAGAGTAGCACAATTCAGTGTTCAATCACCACAACTTAAGAACAATAGCTATATTAAAAAATATGCTGTGTGATTTCTAGAGAAGTAGACCCAAATATGAAAAGGTCAATTAAGATCAGAGGTCTGGTATCATTTCCTTGAAATGGTTTTTGAGATTTAAATACAATGCGCTGTAAATTAGATTTGATTTCTGCTAAATTATGCTTTGATACTGCATTCAGCCCAAGCTGGCTTCAATCAAAGTCACGCTACAGCTCTGTTATGCTAATTCCCACTGGTGAGAGTGAGTGGGTGATATGGAAATCAGTTGGCTGAACATGAGTAGAAAGCAAGGCCAAGCATGAGGTGGGCTTGGAGATGAGGGGATGGAGGGCCCTAAAGGTTAATCACATCATGTTCAGAGTTGTTCTTTATGGGAAAATATGACTTTCTATGGCAAGCATGAACACGGAGCCAGTCACGCACAGTTGCATACATTAATGTGTGACAGGATGGTTGCAGACACACGCAGAGGCTGTCTTTCTTTGACTATAATGTGCCTGAGTGAATGGCTTCTTATTTTGTAATAATAAACATTTTGCACTTTGTATCTTAAACTCAAGTAGAAAACAACTTCTTGTGCTATTTAATATTTTTATTGTTAAATTCTGATACATTCTATAAGGAAAATTAGAAAGTACACTCTTCCATCATTTGCTTGTGTGAAAGATTTGCTGAGTCACAAATTGCTTAATACAATAACAATAATTTAGATTAATTGAGTGTTTATTAAGTGCCAGCGAGTGTACTAAAACATCCCCAGACATGATTTTATTTAATATTCAAAGAGCCCCGTGTCTTAACTGCTACCATTGTGTTGTGAAGACTAGTAAACTGAGTCTTATAAAGGGTGCACAGTGTTTTTAAAGATTAAAGCAATAGGTTGGAAATCAGGTTTGATTTCAGGTCCATCTGATGCCATAGTTGGAACTCCTAAACACTGAACTACTACATTAATTTTGTTCATTTCAAGCCATAATCTGACTGAGAATTTGTTGTATCTAGTTCTGAAAAGAAGGATGAAAATTATATGGTATGATTTTTAATATGGTATAATATTGTTAAAATCATAACATTATGTTTTTCCTGAAATTGCTTTCATTACTAAAGCATAAAACCTATTATCTTACTCCCTCTGTAATACCTGTAAGTACAACCTTCCTTAAGTATACTTAATACCAGTAATTCTTGATTCAAAAGCTGACAGTCCTTTTTCTATTGCTTGTCATTGAAATGCTTGCAAATTATTTTCCTCAGTGTAGCGTATTGGCTTCCATCAACTGACCCAAGATTTTACCATCCTGGCACTCACTTGTCCCCAAACTAACTCCAGGGTTGCAGCAGGCCAGTCTACTTCCAATCGCTCACATATGCATTTGCTTGCTCTTGCTATTAACCCATCTTGATATCCATTATCCTTTGATCCACCTTGTCCACAATGATTAACCTTAACACACTCTTATCTTGTACTTCCTTGTGCTCTTCCTACTTACAGGTACTTGTCCTTGCTTTGCATTGCCTTGTTTCTCTATTCCCACCTCCCTCCCCGTATGTGTTTTTACTTCCTCAGTTCAAGTTGTAAGCACTTACTGGTTTGGGATGCTGTCTACCATTCTGCATTGAATTGTGCCTTCATTTGGCCTGAACAAAGCCCCAAACAGTGAACATTAAACGAATGCCTTGGAACAGGAGTTTTTAAAAAAATGATTATTGATCTAAAGCAAATATTCAATGTTTGTGGGGTTTTTTTTCCCCATCTCATCATTCGGAAGGATATGACACATTCCCACCAGTGATAGTGACTCACTATTATAATAATTTGGGTGGAGGGATGTCAAAGAAAATATGTTGTTTGAAAAAAATATTCTAACTGATTCTGATATATCCATCTGTAGAAAGTTCCCCCACCCAAACTGAAAATTTATGCCACAAATACTATAAGTGAGTAGTAATCATTCCAGAGTGACTAAAATAATATAGAAAAATACAGACATTGTGTAACAACAGTCTAGGAAGTCCTACCAAAATTAGTTATAGGCATATCCCACGGAAAAAAAAATGGCTAACAAAAAGTCATTTCATTAAAATGCAATATAGATCCAGAGTGAGAGATGAATATTTACTCAGTTTATAATCAGAACAGTGTGGCTTCTAATTGATAAATGATTATTTGTTTCTTCAACTTCTTTAATTCTATTTAGTTTTTACTATTTAACACTTCACTTGATTTCAAAAGTATTTCTGTTAATAATATTGGAAATGCATAATGTCATAAAATATTTTATTTGAAACTTATTAACATATAATTCACTTCACAGGAAGCAATATATTTATAATGGAAAATATAATTTAGGAATATAGGATTTAAAATGATTATTTTTATAAAGCCAATTTAATCACATTTTATTCACTTGTCACTATCCAATGAATACAAATGATTAAATTGCTAAAATTCCTATCTTTCCAGTTAACCATTTTCTTACTGGGTTCATAGCAATAACTCTTCTAAATGAGTGATGTGTTTCTTTCTTAGCCAGAACCTTATATTTAGCTAATATTAAAAACTTTTTGTTCCATAATAAAAACAATATCTATATCTTTCACTTTCTCTCAACAATTGTTTTTTGATGTTGAAATGAAAAAAGAAAAGTACTAAATGGTTTACTGCTTTCATAAATATGGAAAATCAAATAAGTGGTCACAGGAAGTAGAATGACTACAGCCCTTGGATTCTTCAACCTACTTGAACTTCCCATTCTACTCTTCACCATGAGAAGTCTCACATATATCAACTGCACTCAATCCTTGTGTAAGTGGAGATGTTTTGCAACTATGCAGCTGTTACTCTACATTTTTAAATCACTTTTAGTGAAATTTATTGATTGTGGGAAGACTAATTTGAGGGTTTATATAATAGCTAAACTAAAAGTATTCCTGGTTATTCAAAATCTGATGACTAAAGTAGGCCATCAGACTAGTCAAATATATCACATAGTGTACTATAAAATACTATAAGTGGCCGTCTGCATTGACATGTATAGTAACTGTGAAAACAATTTTAAGGAGGGGTCACACGTACTGAATTTTGGTGGTACGTGTGACACACACAAAACAATCTGCAAGCATTTTGTGATAGCAGTTAAAATCATTTTCTTTGATTTATACTTACATATAATATGCTCTTCTCTGAAAAGTACAGTGAGAATATCAAAATGAAATGATTCTATTGTGATCTAGAGAACAGACAGAATGCCTTTGAAAAGAGTAAAGTCAAATCAGGCTCAAAATATCTTGCACTTTTGGATCTCATAGGCAAGCATATAAAATCACTATTAGAGTAAATAGCTATACACACATAGCTATTTTGTACTTGGCCCTAACTTTTGGTAAACATAATGGTAATAAAACTGTGGTAGAAATAAATTCAGATATTGGTTGGTACTTTAACTCATAACTAATTAATTATTTTATGCAGAAATTTATTGATTTTATTTTGTGTCCAGTTCTGATGGTACTTAGATCTCTGACTTTTGGAACTCAGTGCCAACCAGAGGAAACTCACATAAAAACAATCAAACATGACATAACAGGGTGAACATGCTAAGTGTTGAAATTCAGGATGTCCACCATTATGAGAGTAACCTGACTCAGTCTATCTCCAACTGTCAGGAAGGCATTGAGAAAGAGAAAAAGCGAGCTAGACATTGACTTGGTAAGGAAGGAAGGGTGGGAGGCTATTCCTCACAGAGGAACTCTATATGTTATGTTAGAGATAGGAGGTTTCCAGTGCACCGGGGCACCCTTACCCTCGCCTGGCTTCACTGCTCTTTGTCGGTCCAATTGAAGTTTCTGCAACTGAAGGATCACGTTAGTGAAACCATATAAGGTTATGTTAGGGAAACCATGTACTTTTTTATGTAAAATGGTCTTTCCTGGCTTTAGCAAGTCCAATTTAATCATTAAAGGTTAAATTGCAATAAATGTGAAAGTTAACTCATAAAGTACACTATATATATATAATTTTGAAATGTATTATATTTCAAATTACTAAAATATATTTCACTTTAATTATAGGTAAATACAAAAAATCATGTAAATATAGGAAACCAGTTTGAGAGGCAACATGCAAATTTCATAGAAATTTTGAATTATACAAAATTTATAAGTTGAGAACTTCTTAGAGAATCTGTCAGAATTTTAAACAGATTCTGAGTTGAGTTGCAAATCTCATTTTTTCCAGGTTATTCTGTCTTTTACTAATAGTAGCTTTACTTTTCTACTTACTTTTCTGACTAAGATACTATAATAAGAAGAAATACAATTTATAAAATAATAAAACTTTGTTTTCTTTAAGTAACTATTGATTCTAAAGAAAAATAGTATTAGCTTAAAATCTAGTAAATTATTAAATAAAGTGATATTTTTATTATTCTTTTAAAAAAAATCTTTTTTTTTCCAGCAGAAGAATAGTTCAAAGGGTAGTAAAAAAAATTATTTCTTGATCCTTAATTGGGAAAACTTCTCATATCATGGTAGAAGAGGATGTAAGTGTGGAGGTGAGGAGGAAAAATCTATAGCTTAACAATGGCTTTTCAAGTAAATGGTGAGAGATGACATCCATTTTCACTAACTTAACCTGTCAACTTGCCAGAACTGTCATGTCAGCATCCAGGGAAACCACGAGGGCTGATCACATCCCATTATCTCATATTTTTAGAAAAAGATTGCATGAAGATGCCAATCATAAAAAAGGGGGGGAAAACTTGCAACCAAGAAACAAATGTACTGATACTGGGGGCTGCTTAGTTAACGGAATTTTAATATGCAACTGCAATGTTTCTTAATAACATTAATTACACGCTTAGTAAGGCACCATCCTAACTCATTAGTGCCTTCTTTTTGTTGTATTTTATCTCTTACTAGCAGAATGAGGACTATGTGATTGGCCTGTTACCATTAACGTTGCTTAATCTTTTTATAGCCCTATTTAAAGCTGCTTGCATAAACATTTTCTAGGCAAGTATTACCTATGTATGCATATGTGTGTATCAATTAACTGCACCAACATTTGACGTGCCCCTACCACATATAGCGTTATGCTAGACCTAGAGGCAGCAGAAAGACAAATATAATAATGTACTTATTGACAAAGAGCTAATTGTTTTATAAGGCAGATGAAAATAACATCGCGAATATATCTGAGAAGCAATGTCATGAGAGAGATTTAAAACAGCATTAAGACATATTTAACTCAAATTTTAATTTAATTTGGTTAATATTTTCTAATGAATATAATTATGTACTATTCTCTTGAGTAACACTTATATGTTTAAATAAGTAATGTAGTAATTTAAATGTCATGATATAATACTCAGGTGTAATGCACATCATATTTTACAGTATGTATATCTGTACATATATACATAATGTATACGCCTAATGTATACATAATATATATCCATATAATATGCATTTTTATATGTAATATATATACACAGACACACATACTATAAAATTATATTATAATATATATCATGATAGTTCTTTCTGTTTACAAATTACTCATAAAAGTAAAACATTTTACTTTGTTACAGGTGTGATGTTAATGCTATTTCTTTTTGGAAATAGGTAGTAAAATCTCATAAAACTAATTTCATAATATTGTTTCTGGCCAGATAATTTACATTTTTCTAATAATTGCTATTTATAATATTTTAATTTGAAATTTTTATCCCCACCTGAGGAATGTTTATTGATTTTACAGAGAGAGGAAGGAAGAGAGACATCAATGTGAGGGAGAAATATTGACTAGTTGCCTCCCATATGTGCCCCAACCCGGGAATGAACCAACAACCTAAGTATGTGCCCTTATGGAAATTAAACCTGCAACCTTTTGGTTTATGGGATGATGCTTCAAATGACTGAGCCGCCCAGCCAGAGCTATAAAACTTTGATTTTTAACTACTAAGTTAACATGCTTTATGTTTATTTTATTTGACTTGAATAGACTCCAAAATTAATGAATATTTAACTTTTTATATATTTAGGTTAAGATAATGGGGTAAAGACTTATAGCTCAACTTTCTTCTATTGAATATAATAAAATAAATGAATAAAATGGGAAAACTACCATAGCCAAAATCTCCAAACCCAAATTGTGAAGTACCCCTTCCAAACATAGTCAAGTCTGGAGGAAAATGAAAAAACATTGTGACCACCAACTAGTCCCAATACACAATCCTCTATCAATACTGATTTTACAAGAATTATCTGTCAACATTGTGAGAGCCCATTCCACAATCTTTTGATGAGAAAGAAGCATCAGGAATCAAGAGAGAGACTTGGTAAATCTGAGACACAGCTTTATAGATTAACAGTTGAAATTTAAAAGTCAGGGGAGAAGGTATTCAAGGAAAGAAAAAGACAAGCCTGCTACAAGATTTTAAGGTGCCCTCCCCCCTGGAGATAAAGAATCTGTATCTTCCAATAATTACCCAAGGAAACACATAAATACTTTAGAATAAATAGTTGTTCATAATCTAAATGAAATTACATATAACAGGATCTCTCAAAAATGAGAAATGAAGAACTAAAAAAAGGATAAAGAGACTAAAACACAAGAGATTAAGAATGTTGTATTCAAATTTAACTAGGAAATGAACAAAAGATAAGATAAAATTAAAGAAGCAAACTCTACTTTAGAAACATGAAGAAATGATAGTTGCCCTTTAAAAAGTTGGGGAGCTGATAAATAGGCATCAAGACACATATATAAATAAAATTAAATTAATAAAATTCAAAATTATTAAAACTATTATAGAAAAGTTAATAAATATGGAATCGGGACAAAGGAAAGTTAATTTAACTCATGTATTTGAAAAAAAAGAAGAAAGACAACAAACATATTCAGAAATAAACAGGAGAAAATATTCTTAAAAGAGAGTAAGTTAAAACATGGCTCTGCACATTCAAATGGCTTGTTGCATCCAGGATGACCAGGACCAAGATCTAACCCAACAAAGTTGTGGAAGAAGGAACTACATTAGTATTTATTTAGTAAAGAGCATCCCGGACAAGGATAAATATATTCTTTAAGCCCCAGACTTCGTTATAGTACCAGTCAATACCAAGACAATGAAACATTTTCACTAAAGTGTGAGGAAAAGAAAGTCTGACTCAATAATGTCATACCTATTCTTTAATTTAGAGGCAATGAGCAGACATTGTTAAACACACAAGGCCCTTCCAAGAGAATCACGTCAGTGGCTAAAACCAGCTAAGCATGTGAAGTAACCAGTACTTGTTTTTTCTTCAAAAATGAATATTAACTTAAGATATGTTGAATGTTTCACATTATGGAAACTGTTGGAATATACAAGACAAAACAGAATGTTCTTGCTGTTCTAAACTGCTATTTAATCAAAACATAAGGAGCAATGAAAAACGTGATGCTTAAAAATAATTAAATGGGACTCTGCATAAAGTAGCTAATTAGTGCCAGATGCAGGAAACATTAGTACTTGTAGGGGGGAGATGATTACCTCAGGTCATGGGGTAACAGCTTGTCCAAAGAACGTCTGCAGGGAGTGAAAACATAGGTTTCCACCTAAGACTCAGGATGTCTTTTGCAGAAAAGTGGATCTCAGCATGAAAGGGTTCTTACAAGATACCTACATGTTTCCCAATTTTTTTAGTTTTCAAGGCTGGGTGCAGCGCAGTGGTGTGGAAAATATCAGTTGCATTACTCTAAGACTTAGAGTAATGTCTGTTTTATAATTTTCCCTAAATGAGTTTTTAAACACTCTTTTTCCATTGAACTTCTTGGTGGCCTCAATAAAATGCTCAGAGCATATTAAAACAAAACTGCACTTCAAATAGAACTTTCAAAAATTAATATATATTTAATTTTTGTATTTGAGCAGTTAAAGGATTTGAAAAATATATGTTCTTGTAGATTTCTGTTTAGAATAGTGGCTGCTTCTTTAAAATAATAATAATAAAATATGAGGATTTTGCCCAAAACATATTTTTCTCAATATTTATAAACTCTTGCTTATGAGCATGTGTGGATATTTATATTCTTATATCCAAAGGAAACATTTTTCTCAATACTTATAAACTCTTGTTTATAAGCATGTGTGGACAATTATATTCTTATATCCAAAGGAAACATACTTTTGAGTCACTAAATTAGAAATACTTGGAAGTTTCTCTAAAGTTATGTGTTGTCAGTTTGCTTTTGATATTTGAAACAAGTGAAGCTTTTAGTTTCCACACTGGAGGCAATCAGCACCTAGCATATGGTGCTTGAGATGCTGAACGAAGCAGGGCTCAGCTTCACAAGCAAGGCAGCTGGTAGATTTGCCGGTTCTTTTCCAAATTACTCATCATGTTTTGAGTTGCTGCTGGAAAAAATGTGTTGCCCATCTCCAAAATAGATGTTCTTTTTTATTTTTAAGCTTGGGAAAGACTTCCAACTGAAAATAAGACAGATGGGTATAGGAAGCGAGATATTTGTCCCTATTTAGATCATTTTCTTCTATCAATTACCTAATCAGAAGTGTTTGTTAAATAAATGAATATTTCAGCACTTACAGTTACCTGTGTCCTAGGATGTACTGTTGCTCTTCATATAAAGAGTGCCTCTAGGACAGTAAAAGGGCAAAACCATAGGAAGGGCTGGTGAATTTTTAGTGACCTAAATGGCATTTGTCTAGGTCAGTGATGGCGAACCTTTTGAGCTCGGCGTGTTAGCATTTTGAAAAACCCTAACTTAACTCTGGTGCCGTGTCACATATAGAAATTTTTTGATATTTGCAACCATAGTAAAACAAAGATTTATATTTTTGATATTTATTTTATATATTTAAATGCCATTTAACAAAGAAATATCAACCAAAAAAAATGAGTTCACGTGACACCTCTGACAAGCGTGTCATAGGTTCGCCATCACTGGTCTAGGTTTTGTGGTAACCAGTGAATAAGGACTTGGATTAAAGGGCTCATTTTGAAGTGTAGAACACACAGAAGACGAGTAAGTGAAATCTGGAGAATGCTATCCTCCATTGGCAAGCGTGTGATTGTCGGCTTTCAGTAATATTTTCCACACTGAGGATCCTCTACTACATCAAGACTTATTCTTACATTCTCAAAAGCACAAGCCAGACGAGTTTATTCCAGTTGTAAAGTACATAGATTTGCCAATTCTTTAACTCAGATACAGCTCACAGGAGTCATGCATTTGGACAAAAGTCCCGATTTAGAGGTTTATAATGATTTCTAAATGTACTTTCCACACAGACTACCAAAGTTGCATCTGGCATACAATGTAGGCATTGGTTCCTGAATCTATTAGTATTCTGGAATCTGCATATATTTCTAATTTTCATTTGAAAGCTTTAGATAGGAACAACTCACTGAAGTTTTTATAAATTTTATGTACTTGGTACGTATATCTTCAGCTGTTTTTCTCCCTTTTCTGCAATTTTTACCTTTAAAGTTATTGGTAAGAGATTCAAAGTTGAAAAACTTACATAGTCCACTATCAAATATTAACATTAATGTATGTAGTTTTCTATTATTTCAATATTTAATTAGATTTTATTTGATTTGTATCTTTGGACCTTTCAATAAAAGGTGACATATCTAGAGTTCCTGAATTAAAATTGATGTACAAAGTTGATGTAAAGAAAAAGCAGGCTAATTTCTTCATTATCAGTTTCTCCTTTGGTGATCCAATAACAGCATATCCATCATTCAGTTTTCAAAATTAATAGTAGTTGTCAAGTTTAAAGTATAGTTCTTCATATTTCTGAACATTGTCATACGTCATTTGAAATAGATTTATTAAATGACAGGCTTTCCCAGAATAAAGTATAATGTGTCAAGAAGCTATTCTTTAGTTCCAGTCCAATGGGAATCTAAGAAATCATTTGAAACAGAATAAAAAACAGAAATAACTTGTAAAATGCCTTGGACATGACAAATGCATCTTAATACTACTCTATGTGCATAATAGTTTCTAAACAATATATTTTGTATTTATGAGTTTAAAATATATTTGAAATTATTAACAAATTGTTCTATTTGGGGGGGACTTTAGAAATAATATAAATCAAGTGGTCATGGTTCATTGGCAAATGGTTACTCTATATAAAGATATATAAATTAAATGTGATTTTTCCTGTTAATTTGTAGTTATTATTTTATTATTTCCCATTCACTTCTTGATTTTTGATGCCATATCATAATGTGCAAAGTTATCACAGTAGCATGAATTCTTATAAATACAAAAAATGAAGCTTAAAACTATAATCTATTCCTCATTTTTCTAACAACCTCAATAGAAAAAGCATGACCAATTTAATAATTGTGTTTTAAAAAAGTCTGCCATTTATGTTCAATTAACTGTAAGCCATAACTGTATTTCAAAAATATTAAAATGTGAAAAAATGTTTCTCAGAAACTAGGAATATGTTAACCAATGTTGGCATAAAAATTCACATAAATTATCAATCTTGAACTAAATTAATTCCTACAGCAGCTTTATAAGTCAGTATTATTCTCCCCATGTTATAGACAAAGAATCTGAGAATCAAGGATATTAAATAACTGACAAAGAAATTACTGCTCAGAAATACTAGAGCAAAAATTCAGGTTGAGAAACCAAAGTTTGATTTTATTATACTTTCTATCCATGTAAGTATATACTATCCTAATATATAAAGAGGCAGTGTCTGTCACGACCTAAACATCTGGATGGATGACCGAACACCAGGCTAGGGTCCCGGCCGGTGCGGTGGAAGTCAGTCCTGGGTCCTGGCCTCACATGGCAGGAGTCAGTCCTGGGTCCTGGCTGCCGCAGCGGGAGTCAGTCCTGGCCTGCAGCGTGGCGGCAGGAGGGAGCTGTGGGAATGGAGCCATGCTGCCATTGGACTGGCCTCTTGGTCCCTCTCCCCGCCTGCAGGCTCTGGGGAAACAGAGCCATGCTGTGATCTGGAAATCTTGGTCCCTCTCCCCGCCTGCAGGCTCTGGGGAAACAGAGCCATGCTGTGATGGGACTGGACCCCACCCGAAGGGTCCTGGATTGAGAGAGTGTGTAGGCTGGGCTGAGAGACCCCCCAAGTGCACGAATTTAATATAATAATAAAGTTTGTCATGTTTCAACAAATGGGAAAGAAGATTATAAATTTGGACCAATATGCATCAAACAATGAATGACAAGCCAGTATATTAAGAAAGCTTTTAAAGTAAGATGGAACATTTATAAAGCTATGTTGAATTGAGTAAATTACTGAGATATCTTGGTGTAATAAAGAAGCAGTGTATTAGATTCGTTCATTCATTCAACCATCCATCCATTTATGCATATATCTATTCATTTACCTATAACACAACTAGAAGCCCAGTGCACGAGATTCATGCACTGGGGGAGGGGGGTCCCTCAGCCTGGCCTGCACCCTCTCACAGTCCGGGACTCCTCAGGGGATGTCCACCTGCTGGCTTAGACCCAATCCCCCTAGAGATTGGGCCTAAGCTGGCAGTCAGACATCCCTCTTGCAGTCTGGGGCTCTCACAGTCCAGGACCCCTTGCTCCTTACGGCCTGCCCGCAGCGAAGGCAGGAGAGGCTCCTGCCACTACCACTGCATTCACCAGCAGTGAGCCCAGCTTCTGGGTGAGCGCCTGACCAACAGAAGGCAGCTCCTGCAGTCAGCATCTGCCTCCTTGTGGTCAGTGCGTGTCATAGCCACTAGTTGGTCAATTTGCATATTATATTTTTATTATATAGGATTACCAAGGTTTCTTTTACCTAATCACATTTATTGGTAGGTTAAGCTAAACTTTCAAAAAATGCAGACAGGTTATTAAATCAATGAATTTAAAAATAATTTATCTTCCAAATATTTACCAATAATAACCACTTACATTACTGCAAGCAAAAGCTGTTCACTTCAATTTTGCAAAGCCAAATGAAGGATGAAATATATTGAAACCAAAAACTTTTCATGCCAAAGAACATAGCTCATTACTTTCTTTTCCTCTTAGTTTAAATAACTATTTATAATAACTTGAAGCATTCTACTAAATGTATTTAAATAGGTATGCAGATAAGAAGTATGCAGCAGTTAAAATGCTCTTAAAAAGCAAAGACCCCAAACAGCTTAAAATAAGGGAAGTACACAAAATGATCGAACTTCTTAATTTATTCATACATAACTAATTTTTGAATATCAAACATAACTAATAATTGATTATTTTATACATACCAGAAAAGGGAGTATTGTATTTCTCTCAAGAAAAGTTTGCAGTTTATAATATTAACCATTCATATATTCTTTTAGAAGAAAATTGTTAGCTATTCATTGTTAAAATAGCAGAAGTCACTACAAAATTGTTTATCAAAGTGATGAAAAGATCAGAAACAACTTTTACAGAAGACAGTCCCTCAAGCAATATTTTAACAGGGATGAATATATTTCATTCTGTCAATTTCTACTATGCATGAGTTATGAAGAACTGTACAAAGCCATGCTAAATGGATAGAAGGATGGCTACTTACCAACAGGGCGAGCTGTAGACATTACAATGGTGTGGTGAGAACATAAAAAAGAAATTAAAAGAAAAGAAAATTATCAGAATGCATGATGTGTAATGTTACATTTAAGTATGGACAGTAGAATGATTTCTAGTCATAATTCAAGTATGAACAGAATGTCTGAGTTTGATAAAACTGAACGTTATAATGTAATTCTAAGAAAGTAATTATTTTTGCATGCCAGGATTAACTATAAGCAATTAGAGAAATTTTATGTAAAGTCATATCTTCATCACTTAACTATAGTTATAATTTCAATGGTGTTTTTAGAGTTAAAAAGCCTTGTGCTACTGTAAAGTTAAGAATCTGATTACTCTAACTATTCAAGTCACAGACTAGCAAATGTCATGTCAATAAAAGAAGGCCTCACTGATTTAAATAGCAATTGGTTTTTAAGCATGGTTAGTCAGAACCATTATAGGACTACAGAAAAGCCCAGGACACTGCTTTTCAGCCAATAATAAGTTAAGATCACATCACTTTTCATCCCTGGACAGGGCGGATGAAAATATAACAAATAGGTTGGAACATCTTTAAAGATTTCAGCTGAGTAGCTCCCTAACTACTGTTAAGCTTTTTCTTATTTTGGCAGAGGGCAGGAAGCAATGACTGACAAGTTGATTCCTGTTCACACTGAAAATGGCTTTCAAACTGGTGCTTCAATAAATTGTTATTTTTATTTTACTGTAACTTTCAATTACTAAAATCAGTAGTAATAAGTTGCCTCTATTACTAATGCACAGAAATTATAAGAGACACACATGAGCTTAGTAACATTTTTTAAAAAATGAATAATGCTAAATCAACTTAGATAGTAAACCACTTTATATAAAAAGCAATAGGCAAATATAGAACATATGGTCCCATTTTTTAAATGAAGAAGAAATACATGTAGTAGCATTTAAACTTTTACAAAATCATACATTAAAAATATAAATTTATTAGACAAGCATTTCACCCATATCCTAGCGAATGAAGCTCTAATGTATATGAAATGAGACTCTAGAACTGATGGCTAGTTTCATCCTGATGATGTTTCATGAGGAATGATGAGATACATATGGCCTTTCAAACCATGTTTATAGATACTCATTCACTCAACACACACATCATAATACAAACATTGTGCAATCTCTGAACAATACTAGAGTTGCTTTTATGTGAGATCCATGGTTTTGTAATATTCACAATTGAAAGGGGAGGTTAAGACAATTCAAAGAAAAATAAAGTAATTATAGTAGCAGTATGAAAACTCTAGCGTGCTCCATAGTCTATGATGGGTTTACTATAGTAACAGGAATAGAAGAATTTGCCCAATGTATAACAATTTATTTTTGTTTTTTGTTGTTGTAGGGGACACATGAAAATAATAACCAAGAATAAGACAACAGACTAACATCATAAAGTTGTGGCTTATTCTCACTGACAAGATTTCGATTAATTTTGCCAATGTCCAATAGAAAAATAACTGTCTTTCATTTTTAAATTTGTATTTTCATGTGCCATCCTAAGCTGAATCTTAAACATAATGTTTCCTATACATAGAAACAAAGCAGCATTTTGATTCTATGCTATTAAACAGTGATAAAGAAGAAACCATGGTGAGAAATCATTTTTTTAAGAAAAGAAAACACATTTGTTTTTTACTTAGTCTAACTAAGTAAGTTTCAAAAAAAAATTAAGGAATTATTGCCCTACAAGCAAAATGGTTATTCCAATGAAGTCTTAATTTATGCAAAGCCAATTTGAGCAATTGAAAAATAGAGAAACATTGTGTTTACAAATATGCAGTTTGAGTTAACACATTTTGAAGGTAATCTTAAAAGTTCTGTTAGATCATGAATTATTTGATTAGAATATAAATGCTAGGACGTTTGTTGTCCACCATCATTTCTTTCAAATTTTATGTTTGTCAAGTCACCAAAAGAAGCTACTTGCTGTCAAGTTAAATTGTATAGACTATTTTCACCATATTTTTGAAATGGAAAACCAACTACTAAGTCACTCTTTCAGATTTTGATTATAAAATTTATTTTCCTTTTCCCCATTTGGCTAAAGTGAACATTGTGATAAAATTTTAGCAGAAACATCACAATAAAATCTCTTGTCTTTGTTACATATCAGCATTTAATCCCAGAAAAACAAAACAAAACAAAAACAAAAACAAAACAAAACAAAACCCCAATAGGTGAATGTTGTCAAAATCAGCAAATTAAAATAAACTGTGTCCCTGCATTAAATTGATGAAAATAGATGTGGCCTATTGGGTCAGAGTTTACCCTGTTCTAATAAAACAAGCAAAGGAAGGACTGAACATTTCATTTATGTGCATAGAAAAATGAGCACAGAAAAAATGTCATAGATAATATTTTTTTCCTGTTAACCTGTTAGCATGAGTAATCCCAACTTCTTTTTCTAATGATTAAAATATTTAAATAATATTTTATTCTACTTTCTATTGTATTATGGAGATTTTTTTTTCTGTGGCCGGTTTGAGGACTCAGTGTTGGATGAGTTATAAATATACACCACACAGATTAAACTCTCTATTCCATCCACAAGGTTTGCTGATTTAAAAAAAAATCCTATTAAAAATGAATAACTCTTTCTATTAGTTTTGTAAGTTAGCTTCAAATGTAAAGGTCCATGCAGGAGGAGCATGCTTTGTTAAATGAAATGTTAAACCTGAAACTTTCAACAAATTATGAAAGCAATTAGCTTGGAAAGATCTTAAAGCAAACAGAACACTTCAAGTCTCATTCACCCAGGCATTCAAGTATAAAGGAACCCTGCTGCTTCTACAAACAAACAACTCCTCACATTTTCTCACCATTTGTTTAGTCAGCAAATAGTTTTTGAATGGAACATTTCTTTGTTGCTTGTTTATTTTTCCCCCATTCACTTCAGAAAAAAACAAACAAACAAACTTTGGGGGGAATTTGGTCGAGTGAATTATTTTTGCAAAGGACTGCTTAGAGAAAAACAAACATATGTATAAATATAAAATCAGCTATAGAGAATTCAGGTTAAATATAGTAAAGAGGCTTATAGAGGCTCATGTTTTGACCATATGTAATCAGTATGTACATTCAATTGATATATAATCATAACTTTTTATGATGTGTTGCCCAATGAGAAATGAAAATATTTTTAAGCAACTAGCTTGCCAATTTTGCCTAATGTGTTTTGTATATCAGTTCACATCAAACTGGGGGGAAAATTAAAGTAGATGGAATAGAAATGGAGCAATTGGAAATTATAGAAATTACCAATGTTTTCCAGGTATCCAGAGTGCGTATGTCTCCTGGTAATTATCTGAAGGAAGGTGAGGGTTTTCTTTATGATTTGATGCCCAAATTATAGGTCTGACAAAAAACAATTTGAGAACAACCAACCCAAGTTCCCTTAAACCTTTCTCCTAATCTTATGAAAAGTTTTGGGAGCAAAGCTGCACAAGAGTAAGAGGTATGACTAAACAGGGTGAGCAGTAGCTGAGACCTGCATAGAGTGTGCAGCCAGCCTCCTCATCGGAAGGCTGAGAGGAGAAAGTGTCAGGGGAGTGGAAGAAAGATTAAAAGAATGAGCAGGGGATGCATTTGCCTGTTTCTGTCTAAAGTTCGTTGAGAGTAAACAATACCACAGATAATGTCTATTTGGCCAGAGTTAGTGTGGCTGTCTGCTTGGTACTACTTGGTACCTTGGGCTATGTAATTTACTCATATGGATCAGTGTGCACCACCAGGAAGAGAGTTAATTCATTCTAGTTCACCGTAGGGTTAAGTAATGCTTTCCTTCACTTATAAGCAATTCCAGGGAGTCTATAAACGAACATTATCCCATGACTGAGAAAGTGCATGACACCCAGAAAGTGAAAGTTATTATAGGAGGAGCGCTGGCTATTTCAATTATTTAAGGCCAGTGAACTTCACAAATCACTCTCTAAATCAGATTTTCTCAACGGGGGAGCTCCTTTGTATTCATTTTTCACCTTTTGAAGCAGTGTTACGTTTTTTTTGTGTGTGTTTTTTCCAGATTGCTTTTTGAATGCTGGAATAAAAAAGAATTTTAAAACAGTACTCTGCAAGTATAAAGTGACAAACTACTAAACTGAAACACAAAGTAATTTTGAAATTAACCACATTTAAAAGCAACAAATAGTTCAAAGCAATGGAAATATAAATATCTATTTTTAAGATTTATTTTAAAATCATGTTAGCTATTATTTATTTTTAAAAATTAATTACTTCAAATAATCATCCCTTTGAACACAAATTTGAAAGTAATTTTACCTCAATTAATAATACAGTGTATACAAAATCTATGCCTTTTAATATAATAATAAAACAGGGTAAGCTATTATTTTGATGGTGGGTTCACTCACCCATGTAACTAAATGTTAGCCTGCTGGTCCAATCATGTTACACATCTTCGGTCTCTTACCTCGAACAGTCAGGGTGGCAGAGGCTTCCACTTTTCCAACCCGATTCTCGGCAATACACATGTAAGTGCCTTCATCTACACTCAAGGCCTTTTTAATTCTCAGTGTGTAGTCATCTTTGATGTCATATCTGTGTAGAATATAAATTGGTTTTATTAAATAGCTTTGGTTATATTTAGATAACAGTTCATTTTTCTACTCTGTTTTGCCTGAAATAAAATAAAACGCACACACACACACACACACACACACACACACAAACACACACAACACACATGCACACACACACACACACACACACACGCCATTCAGCCATATAGTGTAATGCTTAGATTAAAGGTATTGCTAATATGATCATTAATTTCATATCTGATCTCCAGGTGCTTGATTATTAATTACCTATTTTTATATATATACACAACCCTTGCCACATCCTAATTATCAAATGTGTTCAAAAAACTCAAAAACATTTCTTCACAAAGATAAATGCACCCTTATGTTCATTGAAGCATTATTCACAGTGGCCAAGACATGGAGACAACTAAAGTGCCTTCAGTAGAGCATTGGATAAATAGATGTGGTCCATATATACTATGGAAGACTATTCAGCCATAATAAAAGATGAAATACTGCCTTTTGCAACAACATGGATGGACCTTGAGAATATTATGTTAAGGAAAATAAGTCAGGAAAACCTAAAAACCAAATGATTTCACTCATAGGTGAGGTATAAAACTGAAACTCATAGACATAGACAACAGTATGGTGGTTACCAGACAGAAGGGAGTGGGAGATAGTAAAGGTTAAGGGGGCAAAATATACGGTGATGAAAGATAATTTGACTTTGGGTGGTGGGCACACAATACAATATACAGATCTTATAGAAATATGCACTTGAAACCTATACGATCCTTTTAATCAATAGCATCCCAATAAATTTTTTTAAAAGAAAAAAATCCACAAAAATATTAAATGTTTAATTAATTAGAAGAAATAAAATTTATGTTAAAATAACAACAACAAATTATCAAATGCACTACCAGCACTATTTTTGGTTACTCTTAGACAACAAGTAGTTCATATTTGAGTTTCTTGGTGAGTTATATCCTATCATTTTATAGGTTACTCTGCTTTCAAATGTATGGTTTATGTTTTTAGGTATTTTGAGTATAAGATAGCTCAAATATTTAAAGGGGAAATTTATTTTCTCATTTGTTGGCAAACTGACAAAATAAGCATTGGTTAAAAGAATTAAGAACTTTTATTAAATCATCAACATTAACTCTTAAAATATCAACATGTCTGGAGTGATCCTGAAAACGCACATGCTCTTTCTCCAATGGATCATAATTCCTCTGAAACAATTACTTTTTCCTTAAAACTACATATTTCACAAGCAATTAGATGTTAAATATCTCCACAGGTCCAGTAAATGTGGCCTTTTTTCCTGTATTTCTTTCTGGATAAATTGGTATATGCTCAATTGTAATCTCATTGATGCTTTACACTATTGCTCTGGGTATTTGGAGAAATGTGCATTTTCCCCAGAGAGCAAATATTGACTGAGTAGTATGATAAATTTGAGTAATAGTTTCTTACATTTCAAGAGTTCTTTACATTTCACAACAGAATTTAATAGACAATTTCACAACAATAAATGACTTAGAGGTAATGCCTACTCCCAGACACCATTTTATAGAAGATGGCAAGATTGTTGTCTTGAGTTGCAAAAAAACCTGTGACAGTATTTCTGTGACAAGGACATTTATTTTTCTAACACAGAGCAACGCACCCCTCCCAGCTGACGTGTGTATTTACTGTTCTAATTGCCTGTGCACTGAGCAGGTGTGCATTTCTCTATTTTGTGTTCAGAGTTTCAAAAACTCCAGAAAACACTGTATCAATATTTTTCTCAATATGAATCTAAAACCAAATGTAATCCTTAGAGGTTCATAATGTGTTAACTAACACAGACACACTTTAAAATTATTATGTTATTGAACAACCTAATGTACTTAAAAACGTTGCCCTGATTTGCTCTGATACTATTTTTACATAATTGAGAATGAATTTTAAATAATTGGATTATACTTTGGTAGAAAACAGCTACTTTTGATACATGGTATAATGTTATATATGTTCAACATGTAGGAGGTATCATCTGACTTTAATTAAAAATAGGGAAAAAAAGAAATAGATGAAAAAACATTACTTGTGAGGAAACCCTAATAGAAACGGGGTGATTTTGGTTGTGAAATCTGCCAGTCTCAGACTTGTATAAATGCAGTCATTGTTGCCAGGTTTGATTAATGACAGTTGTACAATCATGTGCTGACAGTCCCCACCATAAAGATACCTTTTTTTCCTGATATGAAACACTGCTGAAAAATGCAACCCAATCAGATTTGGCCGCTGGACAACATGTGCCATCATCACTGTACCGTGAATGGAGATTGATTGGTAACCAGCTGTGACAAAGTGGGAAAGGAAGCTCTGGTTTTGTGTTGTGTGCCCCCACCCCCCCCCCATGCAAAAAAGAAAAAGAAAACTGAATTGTGTCAAAACCATTACCATCTGTTCAGCTAAATAATAAACAAAACAAAATAAGTCAAAATAAATTTATTTTAATACTTAAAACAACACTTTGTATGCAAGTTTCTATTTGTGTGTCATCTTCTTAAAAATGTTTCAAAAGAGAAAATATTATTCATTTTTTAAAGAAACAGAGTACTACATTTTAAAATCACTCCCAAATTGAAATGAAATAATCTATTGTAATTCTTCCTCCTAAAGAAACTTTCTCTTTTGGGAATGTTTCTTAGAAATCTAAATTTACTTTGAAAATATCAAACAAGATTTGAAAAATGGCAAAATTTTATAACATAACCACATTTCATACATTTCTCTCACTTTGCAATCCCCAATGCACATTCAACTTCTAGGGTAGAAACTTATGATTTCCTGGCGTTTGTGGGTATAACTTAGGGACTTCTCCCTCCAAGTTTTCCACAGTGGCTTTAAAACTTGGGAGAAAAAAGAACAACAAATACACTACAAATTCTGTTACAAAGTGGAATTTTACCATGCTCAGTTCAAGCCTGTGTATCTCATTGCCTTGTTTGGATTCCATGAGAGCTCTACACTATTAAATCTCCCCGAATGACCATTTTCATATCAAAAGCACCTTTGTTTTTCATGGGAGTAAATTTATTTTCTCAACATTTTTAGTTTTTGAAATTACCTACTACTTCTTGCTATAAGATGCCTGACTCCTATTAATCATTAAGTTGGCCAATAGGAAAAAGTATGAATTTAACCAGGAAATATTTAATGTCTATGCAAGTAAATGTGTCTATTTTTTAGGGAGACTTGAGAAGTTTGTTTTCAATTTTCAAAAGACTTGTAGTCAATCCAAAGAGCTGAAGATCACCTTCTACCTTTTACACTCTTTCAAACAATAAATGCCTGCAGTTATAGGCATTACATAGTTCCATAATTCAATAAAAAGTTAACTATGAAGCTTTACATGAAAAGGTCACACTGTTTATTGCCTACCTTAAACAGAATAATTTTTAGGATAAAAATCATATATTAATCTTATAAAATCATTCATTGATCATTTAAGACACACCCTTAAACTAATAGAGGCCATGGTGTGGATTATAGTAGATACGGAGATGCATCCATTTAGAAGTCAGTGATGATGTATTTCTATTAGTCAAAAAAGTCCATTTTAATAATTCACAACTTTGAATCGAGGTACTCTTCTACATAACATAAACGTTCACGGAGAAATTTAAATCTTTTGCCTCTTTCAGTCTTGACAGCTGAAAATAGGGAAAAGTTGTCAATTCTCCTGAAACAATTTTTCTGCTCACAGTTTTTCAATCAAAATCTTTCCACAGACAATACTTGTTACCAAAACTCATGTAAGTGCTTCTTGGCTTTAATATTTAAGGTATATCCTAAAGTGAAGCTCTTAAATTACAATTGAGGTCTGGGATCTTCAAATAGCCAAAACCAGCCATTAGTATTTTGCTGGCGAAGGGATACTGAGTCAAGTTTACTATACATTCTAGCCAACCTGGGTCACATTCTTTTTTTAATCTATGGTTATAATGCAGGTTAGCGTTTACCATTTGGGTAAAGAAATCTTTACCGCCCTAACCGGTTTGGCTCAGTGGATAGAGCGTCGGCCTGCGGACTAAAGGGTCCCAGGTTCGATTCCGGTCAAGGGCATGTACCTTGGTCGTGGGCACATCCCCAGTGGGAGGTGTGCAGGAGGCAGCTGATCGATGTTTCTCTCTCATCGATGTTTCTAACTCTCTATC
Organism: Myotis lucifugus; assembly: GCF_000147115.1. Classification (NCBI taxonomy): domain Eukaryota; kingdom Metazoa; phylum Chordata; class Mammalia; order Chiroptera; family Vespertilionidae; genus Myotis; species Myotis lucifugus. Next base: position 2,022,556 of record NW_005871168.1, on the reverse strand, counting down.
CCTCCTCCTTCCTCTCTGTAAAAAATCAATAAAATATATTTTTTAAAAAAAGAAATCTTTACCTATTCTTTCAGTTAGGTCACAAGCATTTCTGGGCAGGGCAACTAAGAGCAATATAAAAATACAGATATTCCTTTAAAATGACAATTAATGTAATATTCATTGAAAAAAAGGTAACAAAAATCTTGGGAGAGATTTGTATGGAAATAACAAGAGGCAAGGTGGTCTCTGAAGAGAACTTGCTGTTCTGTTCTGGAAGCCTCTACTGTAAGCCAAAGTGAACCTTGATGATACTCTGACTCTGCCTTAAATAACCAAACTACTCCTCATAATTCTCATTGAGTTGTGTGTATTTGTCATCCAGTCACTTACACATCCTTATAACCATTACTCTGAATTCTTTCTCTGACAAAGTACTTGCCTCCATTACATTTGATTCCTTTTTCTGGTGATTCCTCTTTTTCATTCCTTTAACTCTCATATCTTTCCTTAAATGCTACCCTGCTACCTCCAACCCTTGCCAGCCTGACTCATAGATGGAAAACTCCTCTACTTTATCTCCCTTTAGCACAACTGAGAGAGCAGGGCATTTTCCAACTAAAAAGCTAAGAGAAAACAAGTAAGCGAAAAAGATGCTTTAAGACATCCACAATAGGATAACAATAATTGACATAATGAAGTGCAGATTTCAGATCACCAGGTAGTTAAGCCCAATGACAACAACCAGACAGCAGGACACCCACCACCTTGCAAACAGAGCCTGTCTTTGGAGTTTGAGAAATTAAACCAAATTGTAGCTGAGCCTCCCAGAAAGGCCAAAGCATCCTGCTCACCCAGAAACTAAAAGTGCCTGTGAGTTTTAATCGGTGTAGGCTGTGGCTATCTTTTGTGTGTCACTGTCTCTCCCATCTTCTACAACTATGCAGGCAATAGAGACTCCAGGGATTCATTCTCTTGGCAAATTTGTGTACAGCTTTGAACTTTACACCCTCTTGTTTTTAGTCACTACCTGTTTTCATCTTCTGTCATCTTCTTTCATTTTTCACCTTTTCTGCAGTGAGCTTCATCACCTCTCATATAATTGCTCAGAAAATTTTTGTAGTCACTTCTATGAAACTTTTCACTCTGCCTTTTGAACTATCTGCTCACTGATTTGTAAACCTTCCCCATCCTCTCTTCTCAGATTTTTAACCTCACCTCCATGCCTTAACGGAAATCTGGCTATTTTCTGAGGGTTATGGAAGGGTGGGGGTGAAGGGGAAGTGAAATAAAACTCCCAGCTATTACAAACAATTATTCAGTGCCTGAGACATAGCAAATACATATTTTTAAGTAAGTTATTTATCTTCTCTCACAAAAAATAAAACAAAGCAAAACGAAACAAAGTCTCAATTAAATTCCTATCATGCCATCTAGTTTTAAATAGATTCTTTACAATTTATTTTTCTTTAGAAAATATAATAACTAATAAGACCTTCATCATAGGGCTTTTTAAAGCATTAAATGAGTTAATAATTTTAAAGTGTTGAGACTTGAACCTGGCATATAATAAATACCCAATAAATGCCAACTGAAATTTTCCATAATTGCACCTCACTTCAATTATTTTTCGTCCTCCAGTGATATTGTCTCTATCTCCCTTTGGTCATTTTCTCATAGCAGGATCCTAGACTTTATACTCAACTGGAATGGCTCTACCTTTAAAATCTGAATTTTGAATGTCTGATCCTACCATAACCGTGAATGTTTCCTACTGTTTTTATTCATTTACAAACAGAATTCTTCCACCATTTCTATCAACCTTACACCATTACTTATTTCTCTATCCTACTTAAATTCTATGATCCATAAGTCACTTGCCATTGCTTTTCTGTTGTATTTGGCTAGCAAAACCCCATTAAAATGTTCATACTACCCAAGGCAATCTACAGATTCAATGAAATCCCTATTAAAATATCAACAGCATTCCCTTTAGCATTTTGTGCAATGCTGGCTTGGTGGTGATGTACTCCTTTAGCCCTTTATTTTATTCATTTATTTATTTTGTCTGTGAAGCTCTTTATTTGACCTTCTATTTTAAATGATAGCCTTGCTGGATATAGTAATCTTGGTTTCAGATACTTGCTTTTCATTACCTTGAACTTCATGCCATTCCCTTCTGGCCCTTAGAGTTTCTGATGAGAAATCAGGTGTCAGCCTTATGGGAACTCCTTTGTAGGTAACAGCTTTCATTTCTCTTGCTGCCTTTAAGATTCTCTTTGTCTTTTGGCATTTTAATTATGACGTGTCTGGACATGGGTCTGTTTGGGTTCTTCTTGTTTGGAGTTCTCTGTGCCTCCTGAACTTGTGTGACTTTTTTCTTTACCAGGGTTGGGAAGTTTTCTGCCATTATTTCCTCTAACACATTCTCTATCCCTTTCTCCCTTTCTGCCTCTTCTGGCACACCTGCTATGCTAATATTGTTATGTTTCACATTGTCCCACAGCTCCCTTAAGCTGTTTTTTTTTTAATTGTTTTTCTCTTGTTTCTCTGATTGAGTGATTTTTTTCAACCCTGTCTTCTAATTCACTGATTCTATCCACAGCTTCCCCTAATCTACTGTGTATTCCTTCCAATGTATTCTTTATTTGTGTTATATCCCTCTTTATTTCTGACTGTTCTTTTTTCATAGTTACTATATCTTTTTTCATGCTGTTGAGCATCTTTACCATCATTACTCTGAACTCTGTTTCAGATAAATTTCTTATCTTTGCTTCATTTATCTCTTCTGGAGAATTCTCTTGTTCTTTCATTTGGGGGTTGTTTCTTTGTGTTCTCATTTTGGCACTCTGTTTTGGTTTGTGACTATGTATTATGTAGATCCTCTACGTCTCTCAATCTCTAGTGCAGAACAGTGTCAAACTCAGTTTCTGACTAAGTAGATCAGGCAAAGATTCAAAGGTTCCAGATAGCACCTCTGCCTACAGACTGAAAGGATTCTGTCTTGAATTGTTCCCAGCCAATTGTCCTCAGGTGTGGTGAGAGTTTTTTCAACAAAGTGGGGCCCTTGCTTCTGCCTGGAAGCTAATTGTTATTTTTAGTCTCTTAAGTGGCCTCAGGGCAAGGTGTTTTCCAATAGTCTTCCCCCCAGGCAAGGCAAATGTCTGTGTGGGAAAGATGTCCTCCACTGGGTTAGGGAATGACTCAGTAAACTCTGGGGTCAGCAAACTCTGGGGGTTTGCCTTCTGAGCTCTAACACTCAAGTCCCTAATCTTGGCTTCTGCTCACACAGCTCTGGTCCACTCCCCTCTCCCTCTGTCAGACTACAATGTGGGTGCCTCCACAGGGAATTTTGTGCATTGGCCCTTTAAGAGGGTACCTGAATTTTCAGCTGTTACTCCCTGGCTGATAGCAACCCAGTTGCTCTTCACAGCCAGATGTTATGTGGGTGCCCTTCTCAGTTCTGGTGCTCTCTGCTGGGGGTCCCAGCTTGAGGATTAGACCCCATAGTTCTCAGTAGCAACCCCCCACAGCTGAGATATATCTCTGGAACTTCTGTTGCTGTCTGTGGGCTCCTGGCAAGCCCTTTCTAGCCTCCGCCCCTCCAACTAGTCTCTGCAGTCTCCACTTTCAGACCCTGGGTATCAGGGTTCTCTCCTGTGAGTCTTCCATTGATTATTCAGGAAGTGTTTCTGTATTTTAGTTGTAATTTCAATTTGTTCCTGGGAGCATGTTTGTGCAGCATCCACTTACTCTGCCACCATCTCATTCACATGATTTTAATGATACATAAAGCACAATTTATAATTTTTATCATTGATATAATATTCACTATTTGCCTGGCAAAGAGTTTTTTGTTTGTTTGTTTGCTTTAGATTAGACTGTATTGTTATTATTTTTTGTATTATATGCAGATAGGGTAAAAACCCGACACTGAAAATTACATTACTGCTTTCAGAACTTCAAAGGACATTTAATATCCCCCATAATTACCCTGATTTTTACTAAATTTAAATCTCTTAAAAGTTTAAAGATTAAATAGGAGTGTGTATGTGTATATGTGTGTATGTGTGTTTGTGTGTTTGTGTGTGAAGTCCTTATTCCTTCCACAATGACATAAGATCAAATTCAAACTGTTGTAGAGATACTAGGATTTTCCTTGAGTTCATAATATCAGAAAGGAATATTTAATAATTTTCATTGTTGTCCTTATTATGCAACCCTCTTTGTAATAAATTTTTCACTAACATTTAATACATTATTCAAATAAAATATCTGCAATCACTTAGATGTATTACTTTTTATACTTTTAGAATATTACACGTATTATTTCCAATAGGTTTTTTACCTAATTACAGCATAAAAATTTATGTCAAAAATGCAATTATTTCACAATTAAGAAGAACATTTTAGAATAAAGTGGTGAAGACCATTTAAATTTTCTTCAATTTAGAAATAATTATTTTATTGGCTTAAATTAGTTTAAGACAATTTAGTTTACAATAGGAGTTAGAATTGCAATATCACTTTTGGAAATGTGGATATATTTCGCAGTAGTGTGTTTAGTTGGAAATTAATCTTTTTTAAAATATATTTTTATTGATTTCAGAGAGGAAGGGAGAGGAAGAGAGAGATATAAGAGAGAATCATTGATCGGCTGTCTCTTGCATGCCTCACACTGCGGATCGAGCTGTCAACCCAGTCATGTGTCCTTGACCAGAATCGAACCCAGGACCCTTCAGTCCACAGGCCAATGCTCTATCCACTGAGCCAAACCAGCTAGGGCTAGCAATTACTCTTAACTTAAATCCTTTTAGAAAAGGACTTTAGGAATTAAATGCATGAGATTCCACAGAATACACAATTTAGATCACACATTTTTTTGATAGGCGGCTTCCATTCTTCTTGCACTCTCTGAATTGGGAATGAACTCTGAATGAAAGGACTGCAAGTTTGGAGTAAAATGGATTTTTGAACGTGCCAGCTACTTAGTGGACTTGAGTTCTTTGCTAGACAAACTTTTAAGAAGTCGCGTTCGTTGGCATTGAAAGCAAGCACTCACTGAGTTATTGGGATTGAGGTGGATTCTGCGTTATCAGAGAGATGTTCAGTCTGGACCATGCCAGGGAAGATTCGAAAGGCTCTTTCCCTTTCCTTCTGCCCACAGAAACCTCCTCATGAAATGTGCTTATGAAATAATTTAGAAATTCAACATAGCTCCATAGGGGAAATGTCATCATTAGGTGTACCACATAACTTGTGGGTTGGTCGGTCTATTTGAAAATGTAGTTTCAGGCACTTCTCTAATTTAGCGACTCTGAACTAGTTTTATCAACTCAGCAACGATTTAAATAGCAAGGAATATTTTTAAAAATCCCAGCCTTGTGTATTCTAGAAATATGCAAAAAAGTATACATTCAACTCTAGTCATTAATAAAACCAGGGGCTTTTTCTTGTGTTCAATGATGACATAGTTATGTCACATCCAATCAGGATATTATTTGTCCATCTCACTGATATCCCTTTCTAGATAAGGCAATAAAAAAGACTATTATCTTCAAAGTCTGATTTTTAACTATATTTGATTATTTCAGGTGAGTGATGCCCAGGCTTATATCTTCCACTAGATAAGGGATTCTCGACCTCAGTACTGCTGACATTTGGGAAAAGATTATTATTTGCTACGGAAGTTGTCCTGTGCATACTTCGTCTCTCCCCAGTGGATGACAGTAGCACTTGATCCCCAAATGTGGTAACTGACAATGTCTCCAGTTATTGCTATAAGTCTCTCCGGGGGTGGGAGTAGCAAATTTAGCTCCAGACCAGAACCACTGTCCTAAATGTAAATCTGGTGAGCACTACATTCCAGATGGAGTGCTGGATATTTGAGATTAAAGATAAATATGGCAGAAAATGTTGAAGAGACAGAAATAAATTATTCAACAATGATAATTTTAACACTATTTTCTCTATTACAGGGACATAGAAAAAATAAAATAGCAATGGCTGTAGAGGGAATGTAGGGTGTTCCAGGTTCAAAACGGGCAATGAACAGGGAGACCTGGGGTTTGAATCCAGCTTTGCTAACCACAGATCCTGTGACCTTAAGCATGTTGCTCATTGTTTCTAAGCTTTAATTCCTCCTCTGTTATAGAATGGATTCATACTTCAAGGTTGTTGGAAAGATTAATTATAAACCAAGTAAATGCCTAACATGAAACTAGTGGGTCCTCAAGAAAATTAAAGTTTTGTTATTATTTTAATATTATGTCCTTTAAAATTAATTATTTCAGTGTACTAATAGTTAAGAGAGTGGATTTCAGGGCTAAAATGCTTGGATTCAAATCTATCTTTACCACTTAAATTTGCCCCTTAGATTCTTCATTTGTAAAATAAGGATTGTAAGAGAAACTTTCATAAAGCAGTTGTGAAGATTAAATCAGCTTGCATGTGAAGCACTTATAGGTATTAGCTATTTCTTCCATAGTTAATCAATTTTAAGATACACATTGTTCATATTTCAAAATATCTGAAATTAGAAATCATTCTTCATAGATGGCATATCACAGTTGATTTGCCATTTTTTTCTCCTTAACTATGAGAAAATATAATGTAGGATCTCACAAAGAATTCTAAATTGGATTCAGTGACATGATATTATTATATGTTTAAAAATAATTAAGCTAAACAAATCTTGTATTTCTCTCTTTATTAAATACAACACCTTTCATCCAGTCACTCAAATGATAAACTTCAGTATTACTTTTAACCTCTTTTTTCACATAAACCCTGATATGCAATCCACTTCCACCTATAAAATAAAGCTTTTCATTGTACTGCCTCTTAATTATTAAGCATGATTGCATATTCACAGGAAATATCCCAATGTCATTCCCTAACAACCTTTTAAATAAATTTCAAATATGTATGTCTACCTCCAAACTTTCTCTACTCCAAGCTACCCTGTATGTAAATATGAGATTCAATTTTCTAAACATAGAGGCAAAGATACATTTATATTCAATGTCCTTCTTGAATTCCCATTTCATAGTGTGTTCAGTGTAAGCAAATTATTTGGAATTAGAGGCTTTCATAATAAAGCCTCAGCTAACTTTGCTGCCCTTAAGTGCCACTCCACTACGGAGAAGGCAAACTGAACCACTAATCACTGGCTTACGTATTCCATCACTAAAGCGTTTTCCTCTTGCTTCCATCTCTGTCTCTTTAAACAGTCTTCTCTGCAGTTCCACTTACAGGAATTCTATTCTCCTTTCCAGACCCATCTCCAGGTCACATGGGACTAAAGTTGCTTTTGTTTTCTAAAACCAAAAAGAGTCTTATATGTCATAGTTTCAATGTAGTTTTCATTATTTAATAATTAAGGGATTATGTATTTCATACCCTCTACTATCTTACCCTCTACTCCAGAACAAACTCATCTTTTTTTATGTGCTACAATATCAATACATAGAAATTCCCAGTAAATATGTCTAATTATTTTGAAGTAATTATTGAAATATAATATTAAATTGAGATAATTGACATCTTACTACAAATTATGTAGTAATTGTGGCTTGAAAAGCTATTATGCTAACTTTTGTGATTGTAACAGTCTTGCTAATAAGAATGATCATCAAAATTTCTACATTGAGTTCTTGTCACATGATGATTCACCTTTTCAGAAGGGACTTCTAGTACTTTAATTTTTTGATAAGTGCCCCTAGGGCAACCCCCACCTCTAAATATGGCCTTTCAGAATGAAGCACCAATGAGTTAATGTTATGTAACAAATGAAGTAGAGTTCACCAATAATTGATTCTACTGTATGGAGAGTGGTACACTCTTACAATACTTTGAAAGTACTTGTTCTCCTTTCTCTTATCTTTGACAATTGTATCTTCTTCATACATTAAGTAATATATAACCCTCATCCATCATGCCACTGTAATACTGAGTCTCAAATTATTCTCTGTGTTGTTGTGTTTTTTTTTATAACAGTTGACTAGAATAGCTGGGCTGAACAGCAACTTTGCAAAAAGAAATAATAATAGTACCACCATATTGGTAGATAATATGAAGCTTGGAACTCAGTCCTGCCTACCAGTCGTAAGTGTCCATACAATTGTTATCAAATACTATCAAGAAAATGTAAAATAGTACTCTCAGTAAATTCAATTGTGCTATGAGCACTGTTAGGCAACAAAGATAAAAAAAGAGAAATTAAATTATCATGCCCTAAAAGAGTTCATAGTTCTAGATTTATACACTAATACTATTAAATTCTCTCAGCAAGCATTTCTTTAGCTTCTGAAATAGTTTTATTTCCAGATTCAATGTTAAGAAGAAAAGCACATAAACATAATAAGTTAAAATATTCTGTAAGAATAAATATAGAATTGTTTTGAACTTTGTTTTAATAGGCAGTGAAAAATAATACTAACCTTTTAAAACATGCAAACTGATTTATATGCTATAATACATTTATACATAAGTGCCATTATGATAAATATTATAAAATCTTTAATGTATGCTTTATTACACAGCTGTATTTTATGATTCTCTGATAGACATAACTGATCTAGGCAAGCATTTACTAAGCTGTTCTTTCCTAAACTTCGATCCCAACTGACGAATGGAAAAGAACTGTCCCTACCCAGTGCCATTAGTAGTGTTTAAAAGTAGGATTTTGCCATACTTACTCTCTTTGTGTTCTATTTTTCTCATTTATAATACAACGAGAATAATAGCATTTACATAATAAAGTTTTCCTATGGATAAATACATTACTATAAATTGCCTAGAGTGTATCTGGTATAGACTAAGTGCTATGTAATATATATATATATATATATATATATATGCCAAGCAACTGGAACAACAGAATGATTGGAACGACCGCTCACTATGATACTCACTATGGTGGCCAACCAGCCTGATCAGGGGCCCGATTGGCCCCCCAACCTCCCACAAACCCTCTCCCCGGCTGGCATGGTCCCTGATTGGCCCCCCTCACCCCGATCGGGGGCAGGGCCAGCTGGCCAACCACTCGCAGCCCCTCCCCCCACCAGCCTGGCCCGATCGGCCCCCATTGTGACAAGTGGGTGGCCGGACCCCACCCATGCAGGAATTCATGCACCAGACCTCTAGTCTTATATAATAAAAGTGTAGTATGCAAATTGTCCCCTCGACCAGGAGTTCGACCAGGGGGCAGGCCGGCCTGGGGAAGAGATTGAGGCCCTGCTGACAGCTGGCAGTGGCGAGGGACCCAACCAGTGCACGGAATTTCATTCACTGGGCCTCTAGTATGTTTATAAAAAAGGAAAATACAATAAAAACAACTCTTGAATCAGTACTAGATTTTTTCCTATAAAAACCTAAATAAACATTTAGGGTCAATTTTTTTTGAATTAAAAAATATTTCTCTGTATATCTGACAAGCTGTATACAAAACATAAAAAGTAATTTTCATTAGTAATGAGCTTATGTGTAATTTTAATTTCCCTTTTAGGCCCACCTGTTTCAATTTGCTGTGGTTTTTATACTCCTATAAAATGTGTTATCATACTTTTTAATATGAATTGATACCATTCATAGAATCATAGAATTTCATAATTTTAATTCATCATAGAAGCCATCCAACTGAACTCACACATTCTGCAGATATGGACTCTGGTAGTCAAACATGCAAATTGCTTAAAATAACATGGCAAATTTTGGCAGAGTTGGGATAAGAATGCTGATCTCCTAAATTCCATTTTACCTTGCATTCCCACATTATAATTCAACTTAATCTGAATAACAACAAAACCAATCAGAAATATATCTTAAGGGTGATTAAAAATTATGTAAGTGATTCTAACCACAACTTCTCTTGTGAAGACAAGGATTGGTGTTAATAAAGTCAATTAAAAAACTTTTTCCTTTTTAAAATTTGTTTATAGTAAAGGTAAAAATCTAGGTAGGAGAATGTCATCAATGGTAAATGTCAAGTATAACCACCTGTGGAATATGGTGTGACATGTGACTATCTCCTTTTATTTTATTTTATTTTTATATTTTTTTATTGATTTTTTACAGAGAGGAAGGGAGAGAGATAGAGAGTTAGAAACATTGATGAGAGAGAAACATCAATCAGCTGCCTCCTGCACACCTCCTACTGGGGATGTGCCCGCAACCCAGGTACATGCCTTTGACCAGAATCGAACCTGGGACCTTTCAGTCCACAGGCCGACGCTCTATCCACTGAGCCAAACTGGTTTCGGCAACTATCTCCTTTTAAGCCTTTGGCTTTTCCTACAGTTTGGTTTAAGGAAAATGCTACCCTAGACCAACCTCAACCTAGCTGAATGCTCTAACATGTAACATGGCCAGGTCCCACCTTCTCACATGTAACATGCCACACACCATAGCTTCTATGTGGGACAATACCCATATGCCAACGACAGGTGGCACTTAGGCAGATCCTTTTGCTCTGCAAACTGGCACCTGGTCTTGGTTCTGCTCTCACACAACACAGAGCTGCCAGTTAGCGGGCAGGAAAGCATCTTTGACTTCAAGGTATTTCCTACTCCAAGTGTGTCCCAGCTTGTTAGCTGACCACTGGCCAGAGCCCAAATTGGATGCCAGTTCCTGTATTGCTTCTGAGCTGAGATTCTCAACAGATGGGCCAGTGTAGTCACAGGACAAGGCAACTGGCACTCCCCATGCTAGGTGGCAATTAGTTTTGTGTTAACAGCAACTATTAGCACCTATTTGATGAAAACATAGAAAAAAGCACCACTTTGGCATCTTTCTAAAAGTTGCTAATTAATCCTGTTTGTAAACAAAATCTATATCTTCTGCTTCCAACACAGTAACTTTGACCTGATTCAAGTTTAGATTTTCAAAATGCCAAGCCAGTTTATGTGTGGCTTATGAAATTGGTCTAAAAATTATTCTTAACAGTAATGCTATAATAATACGCCTATAAAGTTATTTATTCATAACTGATTATCTAATTTTTTAATCCTCATCTGAGGACTAGTAAATATGTTTTTACTGGTATTGATGTTTAGAGAGAGGAAGGGAAAGGGAGAGAGGGGGCGGGGAGGGGAAGAGAGAGAGAGAGAGAGAGGCATTATTCAGTTGCCTCCTGAATGTGTGCCCTGACTAGGGATCAAACCCACAACCTGGTATGTACCCTGGGGGAGAATCGAACTCACAACCTTTAGGGGTATGGTTCGACATTCCAACCAACCAGCCACCCGGCCAGGGCTGATTATCTAAAATATAAAATTTCTAAGTGGCTCAAGTCCATAAGTCATAACCATGCAATCAGGAAGCCCATTAGTTTCAAATGCAGGTTTCATGTTGGACAGGTTCTAAATCAAGTCCTGACCCAGAATGTATTAATGTGTGACTATGGGAACTTCTGTAAGCTTCTGTTTCCATAAGCCTTAAATGAGACTAATATTATGCTGGAGCACTATTCTTTAAACTAATGTAATTAATGTATGCAAAAAGCATTTAGAAGAGTAGATGGCAAACTAAATCCTGCAAAAATTGCTGGCTTTTATCATTACATAATCTTCTTATAAAAGCAGTGGTTTGCTTATTACCAGCAAACAATACATTATAATGTGTGAAATTTGAGGGTCCCAGCCCAGACGTCTTCTTGCACTGGGGCTGGGATACAATATCTGGATCATGGACAATCTCCCAGAGATAGGAAAATAGGTGTTAACCCCCAGGCTTGGCAAACTGTCTCATAAAATTTATAAATAAATCTAGGTGATTTAAAAGAAAAAGTTATATTTATTAAATCAATAATATTATACACATTTCTTTGGAAATCAATTGGCAAAAGAGAGTATCCATAAAAATTGTATACTCTATATTTTTCAGCCTTAAATATATATATATATATATATATATATATATATATATATATATATATAATTACATGCCATCAGTCAGTTAAATTTATAAAACTGGAACACCTGCTAGTGCATTCATTTCAAAGTGTTTACAGTGCTTTGAATTAGTTATATCATTTTAATAACCCTTTGAGCTAGAATAGACGGCATCATTATTCACCCTCTGCAAATGTGTCAGGACATAGGTTAATCACTATTCCTGTCGCATCGCTGGTCCATATCAACGGGATGTAAAACATGAAGGGCTTAAATAGCTTCTTCAAGGTTTCACTCCTAGAGAACTGTAGAGAAATCTGTCAAACATCATTTTCAGAACATGGGAGTGTAACTACAAGGATAAATGATCAAAAAGTGTCAAAACAAGGCTAAAGTCTAATATTCCTGGCAATGGCCTAAATAGTCTTTATGTTAGTGATAGCTGTATGTACACATCTCACAGCAATTGTCCAGGCAGTTCTATATTTTTTCAGACAGAAATGGCTAAGACATCGGTATCACGGAAAATTCATGGAATATTCAGTAACCCTTTTCTTTATATTTTTGAATCTTAAGGACTGATTTACTTTTCAGGTGTCACATATACTGTTTTATATATATTGCTTTTCACTTGCTCTCAGTTTTTTCCCCCCTTCTTTTTCAAAACCCATTTTAATTGACCAATCTCGACCAGCCAACCTAATCAGCACGGTTATTTATCAGGAGCCCAAATTACCACATGTCCTTGAAGCCCACACTGTGTGTGAAGAAGCTGATCTCCTCGGCAGGGTGGCTGAGCACCTGTTCAGCATTTCTGCATCCCAGAAGCACATGCTCTAAACAATGGAGCTTCCAGTCAATTAACACAAGAACATTCTCCAGGGCAAAGTGGAAAGAGCCACTTAGTGTAAAAAAGGGAATTATAAGTGGTTCTATTCAGTTCCTTTTCTTAAGGATCATATATTTAGGTGAATCTCACATTTCATTCAACTAAGAACTCTAAAAAGTCTCTCTTAAAATAGACTTGCACTTTAGAAAAAGGAATTATCAGCTGGTTCAGGGAAAATTGATAGAATTTTACACTATATATCTTGAAACTTTTATTCTCCAGTTTCTTTTATATTTTTATGAAATATTCATGAATTATATTCACTGTGTGTAAGCCATCTACTGCATTTAGAATTTGCAGGCATATGTAGGAATGTAAATGGCATATTTTATTTCCTTTTTTCTCTGACAAGCTATTATGAACATTTCTTTCTGTACTCAAAATCCTTACTAAGGAAGTTGGTATCACTTTAGAATTAGTTTAGAACTTAAATAAAAATGATATAAGGAATATCATGGAACTAACTAGTCATGATATACTGAAAATCACATGATTAATGAAGATTGTTAAATTTCCTGTTTAAAGGCTTTTAAAAGACTGCTAATAATTAACTAAAATGCAAACTACACTGACAAGCCCAAATAAGAAACCGCAATTAGATTCATCACACTACTTCTTACCTATATTCTGAGAAGGGAAATTATTATTCTCTTTCCTAATATTAGATTGAACAGAATATTGTAGGGTTTCTATATTTCAATTTTATTTCTTTGGTTGTAAATTTATTGCATTTTGTTTCCTTTATGTCAATATAATATTATATTTTACATACAGCTTCAGCATATCTGTGCATATGTATAAGTATGTATTTTTTATTTTGGTATAACAATACTGTAAAGATCCCTATGCTATCATGGGACTTGGCATAAGATGATAATTTGAGCCAGTTATTATAAATTCTGGCAACTTCTCTTAAATGAAACACTATATGAAAAGTGTGCTGAAGGCACTTGATCATCCTAAAAGTATTAATTAGCAAAAAGCACTAAGTTTGCTTGAAAAAGAAAGACGTGGCACCCAAGGAAGAAACTAGGATTACTTTGGTTTTGACTTTCTTTAATGTATTCGGTATGTAAATATTTTTTCTACATCACCCAATCTGATTAACATATAATAAAAATATAATTATTAACAGCATATTTACTTTATTTGGAATGACTTTTTTACAGTTTAGCAATGAACATTACAAACATAGTAATGAATGTAAGTAAATGCAAAAATGCATCTTCTGCAATCTGAACTCTGTTTTAAGAAAGTTAATATGCTTCTAAAAAGCATAAGAATTATGAACTCTAAAATGTAAATCCCCTTATCTCCTCATTTCGTTCACCACACCCACTTTATTTTCATATTGGTTTATAAAATGCTTGTCACTAAGATGAGTCTGTGTCGATTTATTTGAGGACACATATATAGAAACCCTCTGGAAAAAAAATACTGATACTTGACACAATCATAAAAAGAAATATTTTTTTTTCTTTCTGAAATCTTCAACTGTGAAATAGTAATACCTTTAAAAGTTTCTGCAAACATTTAATATTTTAATGATAGCATATATGAAATGAAGGCTCCTTACTATTTTGTCCCTTTGTCATATAGAAAATGTCCAAATAAATAATAATTTTTTCTGGTTGGTCATCAGGATTATTGTTAGTCTTGGTAACTAATACTTTTCCCACTTCACTGAAATATTCATCTAGTCAAAAAACTGTCTTTAATAGTATTCATCTAAGGTATGTTATAATTTCATTAAAGATAGTTAATGAGAAAGGTTAAGAGCTTAAGGCTAAATCAAAGAGGCACATGGGTACTACTTAAAAAATATTTTTGTGGAAAAGGAAAAAAAAAAACTCCCTTAATTCATCTCTGGTTACTGAAAGGTTGGCACAAATAACTTCTGTATTGAAGGTTTAAATAGCTATCACAGCATTTCATATATTTAAACTTGAATTGAAAAGATTTTCTTGTCTCCAAAAGAAAAATAGTCACATATTACTTACATAGTAATTACAGGCTATGCAGCTGCCCTACAAAGCTTTACTATAAATGTGTTAAGCATGAACCACTACACAAACCTTATTCAAATTGCTTTAAATGTTATGCCAAAGAAATGTCAGCCTCCACACCACTCCACTACAATTGCTTCCACAGGAACAATGGCCATCTCCCTAGTCTGAAACCTAAATAATGTAATAGAATCAATGTTGCTCATTTAGGCTATGGTTGGTTAAAAGTCATTACTGTTATTCCTCACCAGTAAAGAGGTCTCTTTCCCTTCCTTATGCATCAGTGAAGCTTATGCTAATGCATCCAAATGTAAGAAAGAATACGCTTCTTTGACATAACATTTAAAGATTGAGAATTCAAGGAAAAGTACATGCCATCTAGCATGATAAAAATACTAACCTTAATTTCTATATCTCACTGATCCTTGCGTTAAGCCCTTCTAAAGTACAATTTAAAGCTTACATAGCATTACCATTTGCTTAATACTTCAAAAATATTTATCTGGTCACACAAAACTCTGTAATACTCTCATACCAGTAACACAAGATTCAAGAAGTTGAACCTATGAAAGCGTTTTAAAGGGAGTAGTACAGGTAAGATTTCTAAAAGTTTCAACCTTATCTTTAGAGGGCTATATATCACACATTCTAGAAATAGTTTTAATACTGTTGTTGATTTGTATGCATTATTTGAACTTTGTAGCAAATGAACTTGGCAAGGTTTTGAAAATATAATGGCAACTAAAGTTGTCAGATTTATGACCAAACACCTAGAGCAGTGATTTTCAACCTTTTCCATCTCATGGCATGCAAACTAATTACTAAAATTCTGTGGCACACCAAAATAGATATTATATTTTTGCCTCTTTGGCAAAAAATAGGTATAATTTTGAATTTTTCATATAGCCAGCTATTGTTGTGTTGGCTGTTGTCATTTTTTGTTTGACAATCTCAGGGAAAAGAGGTCAGTGGCCCTGACTAAACAGTCAGGTATTGCATGTTTTAAAAATCCTTGGGGCATATGGGTTGAAAATTGCTGACCTATATTGATCTGGGAACAAATCAAACCGGGCTTAAATTTTAATGCAAAGACATATACCCATTAAAATGCAAAGACATATGCCCATTAAAATGCTATACACTATTACAACTTTCTAATTTTAAAACTTTTGTTAAGTGGATAATGTTTAAGAATTAAAAATGGCAGGATCACCATGTTGATATTATGTCACCCTTTATGTCACATAAACCTGGTATCAAGTGATGACATTCTCTGTGACTTTCTTCCTAAAATTCCACAAACCCAGTTTAATCATGAAAAAACACTAGGCAAATCCAAGTTTCTGGAATGTTCTACAGGATACCTGACCAGTACACCTTAAGTCAGTAAAGGTCATAAAAACAAGGAAATACTGAGAACCTGTCACAGACCAGAGGAAACTGGGAAAACATGCCAATTAAATGCTATAGCCTATGACATCCAACTAAACAAAAACCCTAGACTGAATCCTGGAACAGAAGGAAGACGTCAATGAAAACCTGGTGAAATCAAAAAAATGTAAAAAAATACGTAATATATATTAGCATTTGTTAATTAGGAGTCGGAAGAGTTTCGTAGTAATTAAAAATGTTAACAATAGGGGAAACTAGGTATAGGGTATATGGGAATTCTCTGTATTATTTTTGTAACTTTTCTACAAATCCAAAATTATTCCAAAGTGAAAGTGTTTTTATTGTTATTTGTTAAGTCATTTTGAACAAGGCTATTTACTTCCAGTAAATAAAAATTGACTTTTGTTTAGAATAGGTTAAATTTTGTTATATAATTAATCTCTTATCCTAAATCTTATATCACATCAACATTTTAAAATTATACATTAAGTGCTCTCAAATTTGAGGAAAAGTACTGATTACACATGGCAGACAAACACAAACAACTAAACTCCACAAATGCTTAATCCTTTTTAACCTGCTCTTCCATTGATAAGGCTTGAGGAACCTCACATTCACAGACTTCACCTGATAACAATCCTTTAAAACAAGATATCTGACAGCAAAGTGACAAAAGAAACATAGAAGAAACTTTTCCTACAATTTTGCTGGAAAATTAACTGAATTAAATTTTTCACTTGTTTTATTCCCATAGTTTCCAAAGAACCTCTCATTATTTAAAATGTTTGGTCGATTTGAAGCTAGTGCTGTTGATGATACACTTTAGAAAGTATAACATCATAGACCTTGGGATATATAACATTGAGATACTGAAATCAGTATACAAATTCAGGAAAGTATTGATAGCAATGCCAGTGAAAATACATAAAAGGCAAATGACTTCCATGAAATCATGTTTAATTTAGTTGAATGAAAACGAATTTCTTGTTTTATGAAAAAAAAGTAGAAAAAAAAGCAGGGAGTGAAATTTTATGATTATAGAAGATGTGATGGCTATAGTTTCAGAAAGTAGGACTAAGAGGAAAGCAAAACAAATATTAAAGCTAGACTTGCTCATTATATAGAAAAAAACACTTGAATGATTTATCTATGTATATAAAAGCCTAAGCAACTGGCCGACCAGCCAACTATTTGACTGTCTGACTGGTAGCTATGAGGTGCACTGACCACCAGGAGGCAGATGCTCAACACAGCAGCTGCCAAGCTGCGGTGACCTGGCAGCTGTGGTTCTCAGGTGACGCACCCAGAACCTGAGAGGAGAGGGCCCGTTTCCAGGATGCATCATGTGAGAACCGCCCTCTCACAATCCAGGACCCCTCAGGGAATGTTGGAGAGCCAGTTTCGGCATGATCCCTGCAGGCCAGGCTGAGGGACCCACCAGTGCATGAATCCATGCACCAGGCCTATAGTTTGATCATAAAAGGCAAAGTCTTGGAAATACTTAGACAAAAATATTTAATAAAACACTAGAGGCCGGATGCATGAAATTTGTGCACTCAAGGGAGTCCCTCAGCCCGGCCTGCACCCTCTAGCAGTTCGGGAGCCCTTGGGGGATGTCTGACTGACAGCTTAGGCCAGCTGCCCTAAGCCAGCAGTAGGACATCCTTAGCGCTGCAGTGGAGGCGGGAGAGGCTTCTGCCATAGCCACTGTGCTTGCCAGCCATGAGCCTGTTTTCTGGCTGAGTGGCACTCCCCCTGTGGGAGCACACTGACCACCACGGGGCAGCTTCTGAATTGAGCATCTGCCCCCTGGTGGTCAGTGCACGTCACAGCGAACGGTTGTTCTGCCGTTTGGTCGATTTGCATATGAGCCTTTTATTATATAGGATGACAAGCATTTTTAACTTAACCTAGAGTGCTGAAAGATTGTGTTTTGGGGATTAGTAATAAGAATAAGATAGAAGATATGGAGAAGAAATTCTCCATGAAGATATGGCAAGTGAGAAAGTGACGCAGAGTCCCTAAGTGAGAAATTCCTTATGTGGACAGTGATGTCAACTACTTGCTGCCTCTTCAGAACTGTGTCAAACAAGGTATCTCCTTTACTCCAGACCTTACAGTCAGCTATAATCAGTAGCCTTTTGTTAGCGATGCTCTGGGCAACAAAGGAAGGCACACAGTGTCCAGTGTGGGCTGCAGCATCAGGGCAACAGAGCAGTAGCTGCAGGACGCAACTGGAATAGTAGTCAAGAATTGGGCAGTGATAGAATGGCAGAACTAACAGGGATCATGAAGAAGAAAACATCTCAGGAATCCTTGATATTCAGGGGTAATAGATGAAGTGGGGGATCAGCCTGGAAGACTTCAGTGTATAAAAGAGCAGCTATGTGACTTGCATGTGTGAAAATCAGGTATGTGAAAATAATACATCAAAATATAAGAGTGTTTGGTGATACAATCGGGGTGTTTTTTCTTTCTGATTACTCACTGATTATCTAACAATTTTCCATGTATGTGATGTTTTTACCTTCCTCTTGACAAGTCTGCATCATCCTTCTTCCACCGCACAGTTGGTTGAGGATCTCCCTGGACCTGACAACGAAATTCGACTGATTCTTCCTCCAGCACCACTTGGTTAATTGGTCTCCTGAGAAATGTGGGTCGTTCTTAGGAGAAAAAAAAAGTAAAATAAAATAAATATACTGTATGCTTTAAGTATATTCTGGAAAAAGTGTAGAAAAATTATGGTTTATTTTTGGTACATAGGTACTTAACTGTATTTCAGCTATATCTTGATACTTACAAATACAATGTAATTGAATAAAATAAAATATTTTGAAATGCAGAAAGAGCTATGCTTTGTATATAAAAGCATAGAGCCTTTTGGAAAAGATATTACATTGATTCTTCAGTGAATTCCTGAGCTACATCATGTAAATCTTGTCATAAAAAATTTGGACATGGAATTCCACATAAATGAGGAAAGAAATAAAAATGATTAGTTCAATTTATTAGGATGGCTCAGATTGGAAGACTGAAAGTTGAAACTAATGCAAAAAAAAGAAAACATATATTAATATCCCATCAGGAATGCTAGAGAAAACAAAAGAAGTTGTGCTTTTGAAAGTAAGTGTTGTCTAAATTTCCCAACTTAGGCTACCATTTATCATTGACCACATACTTCCATGAATGTTTTCAATTCATGTATGGATAGCTGAATGCCTTATTTCTGTTTTTCTTTAAATAAAAATGCTGTGAATCTGTTTTTTTTAAATAAAAATTACTCATTTTAATTATTTTACACTATTTACTGCCCTATGTATTTTTAAGGCCACTTCTTATTACTTTCTCTTAAGTGTTCCCAAAGTTTTCCCATTTTCTCTTTACTTAACTCTTATGTTTATTTCTCTAGCATTCTTTCCTTTATCCCTTGTGTTTTTAATCTGTACTTAGCTCTGTTAATCTGCATTCTAAAACTCTTCTACATAAATCTAGGAAAAAATAATAGCTGTCCATAGAATCTTACCATGAAAGAGAAATATAAAACAAAAAGTAGTTTTACACTTTTCTACACACTTCAATTCCTTGTCTAATTTCTTTTTTTTTATAATGGTCAAATTATGATAATTTAAATTACCATTTAAATTTTATTAGCACATGCCTACAAAAAATAGAAAAGTCCAAAATAGTGCTACTTATTGAAGTAGAAAGTGAAGTCAAAGAAAAGAAAGATGAAACCCATAGGAAGTTGACACAATTTATCTGGTCATATGGCCACATTTAATCAATTAGGACTTTAGTTTCAAATGCAATTTAAGAATGTGACTATATTGCCAAAAAAAATAAACATATTTAGCAAGAAAACTTTAAAGAAAATAAATCACTTCAAATTACATATTAAGAGAATAGAGTGATAGTACATGATTTTATTGACTAAAGAGCCATATTCATAAAACAAATGTATAATTACAAGATAATATTTTTAAAACATTTTAAAATTGATTTCTAGAGAGAAGAATAGAGGAAGAAACATCAATGTGAGAAGGGAACATCTATCTACTACCAGGGATCAAGCACACAACCCAGGCAGGTGCCCTGACTGGAATCCCACAGTCCATCCCTCGGTGCATGGGACGACACTCAACAAACTGAGCCACACTGGCCAGGGAAAGATCATATTTTATTGCAATAAACTCAACCATCATTGGTATTCAGAAGAAAGGCAACTAAATCGCTCCACCATGAAGGTGACAGTTGGGACAAAACTGTTTTTTTAAACACAAACCTACATATGCTCAATTATTTGTTCTTCAATACCCCAAACCCCAAATCATAAAACAAGGTGAATAGGATTTTATCACAAAGAGGTTTTTTTTTAATGCATAATTTAGAAATAATCCATAAAAATGGGAAACAAAGATTGCTTCTAATGATTTTAGGTAGTAGAATCAATTAGCAGCTAAGTGTGTCCCCTTCACAACAGAACAAATCTGCATGCTGGATGGAAGGATTTAGTGTTATACTTTTGAACTCTGGACACTATGTGCTCCTAACAATCATGCTGGCATAGTTGATATTGAGCTATTGTTTCTGGAAGTAAATAGGCATAAGATCAGTATCTCCCTAGGAGTGCTTGGAATGTTAATAATAGAAATAAATCATTAGCATAAAATGTGGAATTGACTTTTTCTTCCCCATCACTTGGTATGTCCATCCAATTCATCTAAAAGCTGCAATAATCCAAGTTAAAAGAGAGCTAAGCCACTGTTGTTTTTAATGGGGATATTTTATTACAATCTGGTATATGGCTGAGCGAGTTAGGAGGTCTTTCACTCATCTACTCATTTATTCAGATCATATTAATACAGCTTCTCCTATGTCAGGCTTCGAGTTTGGTAGCTGGTGAATGGCCAGCATTTTGGTGTAAAAAAGAAAAAAAAAACTGGTAGGGGATAAAGTTAGCCAAGACCATGAAGAACCTTGTATGCCATGTCAAGAAAAATGAGTTTTCCCTAGAGGGTTAGGGGCGATCAGGCAGGCAGGCAGAGGGGTTAGGGGTGATCAGGAAGGCAGGCAAGTTGTTAGGGGCAATGAGGCAGGCAGGCAGGTGAGCAGTTAGGAGCCAGCGGTCCTGGATTGCGAGAGGCTACAGGCTGGGCTGAGGGACACCCCCATCCCGTGCACGAATTTCATGTACCGGGCCCCTAGCTTTTAATAAGCCTATGAAAATAGGTCATGTTGACAGATCTGAGAACGATGAATTAGAAGTGAAACATGAAGCAGTGAATTAGGCCAAACTATCATTTTAAGACTTGTTTCAGTTTAAATTGACAGTGCTTCTAAGGATGTGGAAAAGGGGACAGAATAAAGAAATATCAGAACTGAGTAATCAATCAGAAGTAGATGGTGAAGAAGCAAGGTTTAGAAAGATTCTCAAATTTCTATTTAGCAATTGGTACAAACTTTCAGGTAAAGTATGGATATGGTATGTGTATATGTGCATGTGCGTGTATGTGCGTGCAGATCCTTTCATTGCAGAAATGGTAGATAAGACAAAAATAAGCCATTGTTAACAACAACAAAAAATAAGCCATTGTTACTCAGGTTTCTGTACTTGAAATCAAATGCAGTCTCAATTAATAAGACAAAGGAGACTTATATAATACAAGGGGAAAGAAAAATATCGTTTTTGTAGGTATAGTAAAACTCTTGGATTAAAAAATCTAAATAAAGATAAAATCTAAAGAAACTTCTTAAGCATGATGAAGATATTTTATCAGAAATTAAATGCAAAAATTATTTTTAAAGCAACATATTAAAGTTATGCCAATGAAAATCTGGAACAAGATAGACATTACTAATTAATAAGAAAAAGAAGGAAAGTAGGCATATTGGAGAAGAATCAAAATAATCTCTTGCCGACACTACAAATACAGAACAATAACTTGATAATTGATAAATGCAACAAAAAATAAGAACTACATATGATCATTATAACAATCTTGGAAAATGGAAAATTTTAGGATAAATTGTGGCAAATTCATACATTAAAAAACTAGTAAGTCATTGTAATGTTAAAGCTATCTATCTCTTTATCATGTCATCATGGAAAATTTTCATGGCATGATGCATGAAATAAATAAGTTGCATAATGCTACGTGGGACTGATTCCATTAAAACACACATGCCTACTTTCATTCAAAGATTTTGTGTGTTTCCTTTAACATGCAATCAGTCACAAAATGGCAACAGTTGAGTATAATCAGAAGGGCAAATTTCACATTAGACTTGTCACAAACCTAAACTTGTCTCTTCATCCAGGGGACACCATCAGGATCCTTGAGGGCATGTTAGTTATCATACATGTTCTAAGTCACATTGTTTTATATGGAGACACATGGAAGCACCTAATTTTTAATTTCAAGAAGAAGCAAGATATAGGATTCCCTGCTGCTGTTCTGATGAACTCATCAGGGATGGAGGACATTGCAAGGAACCTGCTCCATTCTCTTCTGCCCTCAAGCAGAGTCTAGTTGCCTAGCAACTGGAAAACCACAGGAGAGTTTAGGTATAGAATTTTTGGAAGCCTAACATTGGGTCATGGTAAAAATGTAATTCAATTAATTAAAAGAATACAATGCAAAGAATAACCTAGATGAAAGTGACTTGCATATGCATGGTACATTCAGATGGGTTTTATACCTGAATATATTAGGTTGTGCCTTCCAAAAAAGTAACATTGAAATTTACTAACACATTGGATTTTGGTCACAAATTTTGAAGTGTTAGTCTGAGAATTTCCATAGCACCCATTACAGCAATTATCTCTAAATCATACTACTCATTATTCTAATTGTTTTCTGATAATTATACTAAGTTTACCTACTTTGCAATTTTAACTGCCTACATAACTATATGTTAAAAACTCTTTGTTATTTATTTCAATGAAAATGGTTTTTCTGTAAAAATTATTTTCCAGTTTCTTTGACTAGATTTTATTTCCAGAAAATGTGAGAATCAGGAACATAAATATTAAATATTTAAAAAGCTGTACAGGCAGAAATGTATTTTAAGTGCTTTGTCTTTGTAGTGGCTACTATTACCATAAACAAAACACAAGCCACGCCCCTTTCAGACTTTATAAAAATTACAAGGAAATGTCTTGGGGTTTACTGCTTTGTATAAAAATCATCTGCAAACAAATGTAAATTTAGAAGGATTAAAAATTTAAGTTCCTATGAGAATCATACAGTAAATTGATAAATGATCACATTTAATACCCATTAATGCCCAATGGAGTTTGTATCCCAGGAAGCTCTACACAATTAAAATACATATATATGAAACATCTTGAACTATACAATGAACAGACCACTTTAAGGCATGTCAAAATAAGGTCACTGATTTTTCCATATTATCACCTTATGTCTGATCACATTGAAAAACAGGGCTAGAAATCTCAAAGGCTGTTTGCTGACTGCTTATCAATTAGATTAAAGTCCCTCTGAATGGCCAGGTCTCTAATTATATAGCCATGGAGTGATCAGAGGCAATGTCTGCCAATGCAATTAACATTTTTATGTGAGATTAACTGGCTTTGAATCACCTGCATAACTTGCTTACAAGGTTAATCTCCCTAGAGACATTAGTGTTGTTTGCAGTGCGGTACTATGTAAAGCACAGCTCTCAAGTAGTCAGGTCAATTTAGGTCCAAATTGGTATTCTGGAAAATCCAACTTTGTATGTGGCTGTTTTAAAATCAAATACTAAGTTTCATTGTAATTATGTAAATAATAGAAAGAAAAATCTATACATATAAAAGCCTAAGCGACCATCACAACCGAATGGACGACTGAACAGGCTGCATGGGACGACCAGGCTGGCAGGGGGTTAGTGAGGGACAACCAAACGACTGAGCAGCAGGCTGCAAAGATAGTGGCGCCCACGGCCAAAAAGGAGGGAATATGCTAATTGACTGCCATGTCCTCAAAGATGGCAACACCCACATCCAAAAAGGAGGGAATATGTTAATTGACTGCCATGACCTCAAAGATGGCGGCGCCCACAGCCACAAGATGGCCGGCAGGGGAGGGCAGTTGTGGGTGATCAGGCCAGCAGGAGAGGGCAGTTGGGAGTGACAAGGCTGGCAGGGAAGGGCAGTTGGAGGTGACTGGGCTAGCAGGGGAGGGCAGTTAGGGGCGATCAGGCCAGCAGGGTAGTGGTTAGGAAATAATCAGGCTGGCAGGCAGGAGTGGTTAGGAGCCAGCAGTCCTGGATTGCGAGAGGGATGTCTGACTGCCAGACATACCCCAAGGGGTCCCAGATCGGAGAGGGTCCAGGCTGAACTGAGAGACACCGCCCCCCCCCCCCCCAGTGCACGGATTTCATGCACTGGGCCTCTAGTATTCAATATAATACACAATACTATGAATCTAAAATGTGGTCGCATAATCTCTTAAGTTTCTTACTTACATGCTACAATGAAAAAATTAAGTGCCCAGTGGACAGATTTCTCTTTTATGCATATTCAGTCATTGAATATGACAGTTAAATTGTCAAGGTCAGTGCTGTGACAACTGTACTAAAATAACCTTCACAATTTTAAAATAAACTTTGCTCATCATTATAAAGTAGTGTTATGGAAGTAATTACATAGGTAGAGTCCTTTAAGTCCTATAAGACCAATGATATGCAATAAAAATACATTAGAGCTGGCCACTGCTTGTAAACCTTGTTTTAACTTCAGCTGACCCAGAAGGAACTGCCATCCTGCAGTGTCTAGTAACTTGGGAAGTCAGATGGTCTGCCCAAATATGTCTCCTTTTATTCAACTGGTTATATATAAAAGAACATGTGTTATGAGAGCTATTTAGTGTGAAATTATGAGCCCTTCTAGAATAGACTGAATGATAATTATCAGTCTGTCTGAATGTGATTAACTAAGTCCTGGCTGCATTAATTTATTTTCTTGCCAAGAATTTTCTTTTTATAAGAGAAATCATCCTATGAAGTAAAAGTAAACATAAGTAAATGTTCTCAAGAGAAAAAAATATGCTTCTCTCAGCTTGTTTTAGAGGCACAGTTTTATGCTATTGCTGATAACATGATATGAGAAGTCCACTGACAGCAGAGTACATGTCTATTTATCTCATCACACTGCAACAGGGCTTGACACATAGTAGGTGCTCACAAGATATTTGTTAAATAAGTGACTAGATAGAAAACATTTTGTTGTTTTAAAAGTTGCAAGTAAACACTATTTGTTTAAACTATATTGTTCCCAACAATCACCTGGGTTTTAATAGCCTATGTTTAGAATTCTTAAATGAAGGCCATAGTTTATAAATAAAACTTAGATATTTCCTAAAGGTTGGCTGTGAGATATCTTCCCTCATAGATTTATCTCTGGGTAGCTCAACTACACTTAGGCCATCAACTATTATTTCTCATCCAATAACTGAAAATCAACACTACCAGCCCAAACCTGTGTCCTCATCCCCAATAGTTTGGCTAGTTCCCAATATGATCATCCTACCTTGATAGTCATTGGTTGACAAAATTTCCAAGTGTTCTTAGTGAACAGCAATGAAATACAAACGAACAGTAGATAACTTGACATTTGAAGAAAGCCTCCAGTGTGAGAGACTGGACAATGCAGGGTGGGGCAGGGAGAAGAAACCCAGAAGAAATAAAAGCAGGAAAGCATCGCAAGTAAATTTTATTTTTTAAAAATCGTGTTTTTAAAATCCTGAGAAATAAGAGAGGTTAAAACATCCATGAAACAAGAACAAGATGACATAAATAGGAAAGAATTAGAGGAAAGAAAGGCCTAGAATTAGAGGAAAGAAAGGCCTAGAAGGTTTATCCTCTAATTAGTAAATACATATTTGACAGAGAATGGGATAGAAAAATGGATAGGAGTTTTGTGATTGAGATTGCTTACCAGGTGTCTAGCCACTAAAATTAAAAAAGTGCCAAAGCAAGGCACAGTATTGAAGCATTTTAGAATGCTTGGATAAAAAGACAGTACTAAAAGAAAAAAAGGAAAACTGGTCACAGGGGATCAGAAGCACAGTAGTCTTCTCAATAGCAGCAGTGGAAGCTGAATAATATTGGAGATGCACTTTAATGTTATGAGTAAAAATATCTGTTTTTAAACTATAATTCTATAAGCAGCTAAAGTATCAATTAAATTTTGGATGGAATAAAGGCATTTGGTCTGGAATGAGCTCTAGGCTCAAGTTATGTAGAAAGAAGGAGAAACATTTCTGAATATAGAAGTCACCCAAGAAAAACACACAGGATGCAGAAAGATGGGCATCCATTATCAGAGCAAAGGGAAGAGAGGTATGAGGATGACGTTTGTGGAGAGGCCTAGGGAGCATCCGGCCCAGTCGGATGGGGCCAGTAGCCTGAAGCCTCCAGGAAGGCTGTAGCCAGGGTGGACTTCATACCTAAATAAAAACTTAGAGGAATGTAAACATTCTGTTAGAAATTGCAAAAATAATTCATGATAGGTGTAGACAAACATAAGTAAAAGAAAAATTATTACTAATTCAGAGAACAAATATTGTACCAGAAAAAAAATGCCATCATAACATAACACAGCCCACAGTCTATATTTGCATGGTTATAATAATTCAAATTCTGAATATTAATATAACCAATGTTTCTGAAGTCATTATACTGGAAGGACAAACAGAAGGGAAAGTGGAGGAGAGACGGTGGGGCAGGGGATAGAAGTGGGGCAAATCATCATCTTCCAAAATAGGAAATCAAAATAATGTACACAGTCGTGGAATAAGTACATATTTAGAAGTAAGGAAATAAATCCCAGAAGAAATGTTTAAAGATGAGGTGTGTGTGTGTGTGTGTGTGTGTGTGTGTTTGTGTGTGTGTTGGAAAGTAAGGTGGGGCAAAATTTTTCTTTATTTCATTAATAGTTTATAATACTTTTGGGTCTACTAGAAATGTGACATATAAAATATTTTTTCATGTATTACTTTGATAAACATTTAAAAATCATTTGGGAAAAAATTTTGGTTGTTTTTTAATAGCGGTTAAATTTTGGATAACAGATATCCCAAACCTAACCATTGTTTTAAACTAAATTATATAATTTAACTCTAGTTTCTCTGTCTTCAGGATCTTGCGAATTTATGTTTTTGTGTGTTTTTCAATTGATTTCAGAGAGGGATAGAGAGATAGAAGCATCAATGATGACAGAGAATCATCCATCAAAGGCCTCCTGCACTCCCCCTACTGGGGATTGAGCCTGCACCTCAAGCATGTGCTCTGACTAGAGAAATGAACCATGACCTCCTAATTTGTGGGTCGATGCTCACCCACTGAGCCACACTGTCAGGGTCAGGATCTTGGGAATTTAATTGACATATATAAATTGCTAGATTGCTAGGTAGTATTCTATTTCTTAAATTCATTTTAGATGTAGGAAGGGAGAGAGAGAGAGAGAGAGAGAGAGAGAGAGAGAGAGAGAAACATCAATCTCCTGCCTCCTGCAGGTGCCCTGATGGGGGATGGAACCCACAACCTAAGTATGTGCCCTGACCAGAAATTGAACCCACCACCTTTTGGTGTACGAAATGATGGTCCAACCAACAGAGCCACACCAGACCTGGGGGGAGTGTTCTTTATAAAAAATATATCTAAACCCTCCCATTGATTTTAGCATTTACACTATGATGCTTATTTATAATTTTTAGACTTGGTACTTCCTACTTAACTAGGATGCTATTTTACATTAAAGAAGAACAAACAGAGTAAATGATTCGTGGAGTATGGAATAGTAACATATTGAACATTACATTACATTGATAATATCTTTGTCTAAAGTGCAGATCTTTAAAATATTAGTTGCAATTTTCAAGCTACAAAAGGTCTAAGTCCAAGACCACTTAATAGAGAATCAAAATACTTGCAGATGGGTATTATATTGGCAAAGACCCTTTATTCTTTTCATTGTTTTTATTGCAATTTATAAGTGAATCATATTTTGGAACAATTAAATATTATCAGTTACTTTTTCTGTAGTACACATCATAAAGTAAATATGGGGTTGCAAAAGACATTTAAAAACTTCCTATAATACAGTGGTCATAGTAGCCAGATTTTTGGTTGTTCTTGCTAATCCTCCCCCGAGAATGTTTTTTCCATTGACTTTTTTTTTCTTTTTAAGGGGAGAGGATGGAAGGGAGAAAGAGAGAGAGAAAGAGGGGAAGGAAGAAAGAAACATTGATGTGAGAGACACATCGATTGAATGTTTCCCGCATGCACCCCAACTGGGCCTGGGATCAAACCTGAAACCCAGGTCCATGCCCTGGACCAGGTCAATGCTCTAACCACTGAGACCACCAGCCAGGGAAATAGACAGATATTTTTAAAAGAAGAATGTCTAATACATGGAAATAAAGTTGAGAGAGAGGAGGGAGAGAATGTAACCAGTTTTGCTTTTCTAAACATAGATCAGAGATGATAATTCTAACAATGATGAACTATAAAGAGGTTTAAAAGTAAACCTGTCCTAGATGCAAAAGCACCAAAATAAAATAAAGAAGGCCTCATTATACAGAGCACACTGGTTATTTTATTTTCTCTAAGAATTGGGGAATCTCAGGCAGCACTTGTCACATCCTTGGTTAGACCATCACTACTGTTTTTATCTTTTATTTCTTGGTTTGGATGTTGTTTTCTTATCAATAATGGAATTTTAGTTTTCCCCCACAACTTAATATTGTACTTATAGCCCCTTAGGTCAGTTCTAACTAGTTTACACCATCAGATAAATGTTTCTCAGCTTCCTAAATCAATTCTTCCAAAGGAACTGCCTCTAGACAAATTCAATCTCTTTGGTTTATAGCTATTTTAAAAATAATTTAGAAGTTACCCTGTAACTCCTGACATGTTTAGGGATCTCCTGTACTTCTCATCACATCTTTAGGTAAATATTTTATAACACAATCACAGTCTGGTAAGTCTAATTGCTCAGGTAATGAGATTAAACACTTTCGAATTCCTCCTGAAGGCAGTAAATGCTGCTGTAATGCAACATTTTTGTGAACCAAAGCTGGGTAGTTATGGAAAAATAGCATGAGTGTTTCTTGTAGGTTTTCAATGCTCATGTTCAGTGACCACTAATTTTATATATTGCCAGAAAAACTGTATTTTATTCATTACAGAGTGGAACACGTTTCGGGACTCATAGGTGACTGCATGAAATTTAACGAAAAACTGATGCTTGTCTGTGCTCTGCAGAATAGCAATTTACATGCATACTTTGAATAATTTTATTTTACTCTTCAATTCCTTTCGTGGATGATGAGATTTTGAGATTTCTCCTGGTTTTGTCATTTGGGACTTCAAGCTGCTCAGTATCTGCAAGGAGTATTACCAGAGATTACTTGTACTCAGAGTGATTGAAGAGAGGGGCTTGCATCTGGTGAATATTCATAAAGCACACCCTGACGCTAAAAATGGAATTGCAATCGTAACATGGTCCATTTTTGCATTATGGCACTCCTTTACACCATGGGGTGGCACTTCCCAAACTAAAAAGAAGTTTCTTTAGGGACTTATTCAGGATTCTGTTGCTACCCTCAGGGGTGTTCTGAAATAATGGCAAAAAAAAAAAAAAAGATCTTATCATATTGTGCATAGAACCAGGAGTCTCTTTTACTGGCACACAAAAAGTACTTTAAAAATCACAATTATCTCTTGTATGTTGAAAAGAAAATCACATATATTTGCAATAGTGAATTTTTATTTAGATATAGCTATTCATGCACATAAATATGCTTAAGTACATGTGTGCATATACATATGCACGTGCATGTGTGCATTTGTGAGTGTGTATATTCATAATATATATTTCCATACAGAGATTCGAATGGGATTTTGTTGTCTTCTAAAGGAATGTTTCATTTTTCTAGTATCTTTAGAATCTTTGTTTTCCCCAGTTTTCCATCATTTTCTCTTACAATATTCCACAGCTGCCCTGTTGTACTTCTCTTACTTTTGTTTACTTGGCCATCTTTATTATCCACAACTTTCTCCTTCTGAGTGTTTTCTCCACTATTTCTGTGATACATATCTATCAGGTTTTAACTGACTAATTAAAACTTCAGCTAAAGAGTCCTTTGGTGCTTAAAGTTGAAGAAACATAAATATAACAAAATAGATGTTTTTCTTTCTAATTTTAATTGTGGGCATACATATGGTTAGCTAGTCTTTCAATAATCAGCTAAAATTCCAAATACCTCAATTTGAAATTTTTAAAGTAGGAAAAAAGTGAAACGTCTTTGTATTACAATCTCTAACTTAAAAGAAAAACACCCTTTGTCTTGCACATAATAGATACTTGTTAAATGCATCATAGTAGAATAAGTGATAAACTTTAGGATATAATATCTCAAATAGATTTTGAAAAAGAAGAATTATTTATATTATGATGAAAGGCAAACCTGTATAAATATGTGAATAGAGTAGGTGGATTAACATTTCAAATGTCTTCTTTTTCTTCCCATCAAGATTTCATCTTGGAGACAGAAACAAAACAAAAAAAATGGACAATTCCAGCCTGTCACTGCTTACCATAAGCCATAAAAACTATCTCTATATGGCCTGGTGTTTAGTATTAATAAAAAACACTTAAAAACAAGGGGGGAAATGATACAAATAGCAAGTTGTAATTAAAAGAGAGGTTTACCAAAAACAGTCAGCTCTGCTGGATCACTGTCTCTTTCTCCCACCATATTGGTGCCAACACAGGTATACATCCCCGCATCACTTTTCCTGGTATTGGAGATCATCAGTTTTCCACCACGGATCTGTAAATTTTTTTTAAAAAAATGAAGAAAAAAAAGAGAGAGAAAGAATGGAAAGGAAAAGTCACTAATAAATAATTTTGAATAATTAAGCACATTTGTTTTTCCTAAAGGAAATAGCTCTGGAACTAGCACTCAAAACTCTCCCACTATTTTGACATCTGCATGTGCCCTTATTTTTTCTTAAATTCTCCTCCAAAATAAGCTCCCAATTTCCTTTCCATAGAATGCTTCTTTAAGGCAGTCTTCATCTCCTGCCTAGTCCTCCTTTGTGCATTGTGACTGCCCCCATCCAATCCCGATGTTTGGTCTTCACTCTGTGATTTGGTTGGATGAACTGCTATTGACATTTGTCATCAGAAAGGAGCACTAGATATTTGCTTTGGATAATAAAATAAATCCAACGGACTCAGAGGGATTCCACAAGTGTTTATGGAATACCTAACTCCACAGGCTGGGCAGTTTTCTAGGCACTTGGGATTCAGTAATAATCCAAATATAAAAATGCCTGCCTTCCTGGAGCTTATTTTTAAATTGTGTGTATTATCTTTGTCCCATCTTAATTTTAATTATGGGATAATTTTTGAAGAATAGAGTGGTATGGATAAAAACAATTCAAATTTTTGGAATAATGACTATGAGTTGTTACAAATCATTGTTTTTAAACAGCTTCTCTTTAGATGTCTTAATTCAGAAGCATTTATTGACTGAATAAACATATGTAATCTTGTTTAAATGTGTGTTTGTTAAAGAGGATGCTAAAGGAGAATTAGGTTTTCAGTATGTGTATCATTAACTCATAGTTTCTTTTCCAATTTTGGTGATTTTTTTTATTTTTTATTTTTGGTATTTCCCTAATCCAACAATCTTCACTTGACAATGACTGAGTGTTTTTAAAGAGATATGAGATAAGAACATGGTCTTTTCCTTTGTTGATTTTTAAATTCATAGGCAAACAACACTAATATAGGTATGTTCTCATTAGAGATATTTCTGGCTTTAAAACCTGTCATGTCATAGAAAGGAATTTCCTACTTTGTTTTCTTTTTACCTGGGAAGACTTTCAACATGTTCTCAATTATATACAGTAGAGCGTAATGAAGTCTAAGTTATAAAAATGATGATGGAGGCAATTTCTTCTCCCCTTGAAGCTGCATTTGGCAATATGACCTGATTCGATCAATGGAACTAAAGCAATTTTTCACCAGAAGGAAGTGCTTGGACATTGCAACTTGCCTTCTCTTGCTGCAGCTGAAACCCTGGGACTACCGTGGGGACCAGCCTGAGTTAGCCTGCTGCACAATTAGAAGCCATGAGAGGATGAAGGTGCCCAGCTGAGAGTCCGTCAATTGCCAGACGTGTGTGTTATCCCAGATCATCCAGCTGTCAACACATCTTTAAACAAGCCACAGAAGCATGAGGAAGCCTAGCAAACATCAACTACGCTGGGCCAGAGTGAAGAGCTATCAGTTTATCCGTAGAATCATAGTCTAAATAAAATGGTTACTATAAGCTACTGCGTTTGAGGTGGTTTGTTACAAAGCTAAAGTTAAATGACACAAACATGAGCTAGAAACCCTTGAACATTGATTTTATTCCATCACCAGGAGCACATTTTCATAACTTGGTACCCTAGCAGAGACCATTAGCAAACCAGTTCTCCAGGGCAATGTAGATCCTCAGAGTTCAAGCCAGAATAACATAAACACATGTTATGATCTCCTACATGGCCTATCCAGTTCTGTTCATGATGTAATCACAATGTACACATAAGAAAAGAAGCATTTACTAGATATTTTTAAAGATAATAGACACCCAGACTACAGGGACTTTTGATAGAAATGGAACATTTTTTTCAGTTAAATGAGATATTATTTTTAAAATATTCATTCTCAATTACAGTGGGGCCTTGACTTATGAGTGTCCCGACTAACGAGTTTTTCGAGATACGAGCCGTCTCTCGGCCAATTTTTGCTTTGAGTTGCGAGCTAAAATTCGGGTTATGAGCCAGCTTCAGATACCCCACCGCTAGTTGGTGCAGCGAATGTCACAGTGAACGCCACAACATCAGCCCAGCATCACGTGTCTCACTCATTCACTTTATGATTTGACATACGAGTAATTTGAGTTATGAGCTCCGTCACGGAACAAATTAAACACGTAAGTCAAGGCCCCACTGTATTATACTCAGTATAATTCTCAAAAATTACACTAAAAATAATGTCAGAAGGTTGAGGCATTATCTATTATTTCAGTAGACTGGTTTTCACAAAATTCATATACAAATCTTGAGTAGAACCTCTGAAAAAATAAAGTAATTGTATGCTATTTATCTACCACTTTACCATTTTCTGGGTGTTTTATTTTGAATATTCATAAACTAATCACTAGTTTCCCTTAAAATATACTATTTTTCTACAAGGGTTAAACTGCAGAACCAGTCAGTCATTTTTATTTTGATTTTATTTTATATCACTAAACTTTTAAATGAATTCATGTATGAAAGTTTAGTTATAAATATCATTAAATTGGAAAAACTGGAAAAGTGCTTGAAATATTTATCACCTCAAATTATTTCATTTTATAATTTTTAAAATAATGCAAAAATAAATACCCTAATTAATATGGTTTATGGCCATCATTTATACTTTAACAATCACATGCTGCTTGAGCAACGGATGCATTTGAAGATCTTAAAAAGAGCAGAGACTGCAATATTGAGCTGCAAATATCTATTTACAAATTCAAGTTGGTGCAATTCTATTTTTTACTGTTTTGTTCATTTTTTTATTACTTTATTTTTAATCTTTATTGTTGAAAGTATTACATATATCCCCCTTTTTTCCCCCATTGACCCTTCTAGCCCCACCCCCCAAGACTTTACCAGCCTATTGTCAGTGACCATGGGTTATGCATATATGCATACAAGTTCTTTGGTTGATCTCTTCCCACCCACCCACCCACCCTCCCCAGCCTTCCCTCTGAGGTTCCACAGTCTGTCACATGCTTCTATGTCTCTGGATCTATTATGTACACTTGATTTATATAATTTTTGTCTTTGAAACCTTATTCCAAAGTTATTGTTTTTGGTTTCCCTTTTTCAGCCCTTTCAATACAGTGAAAAAGGTAGTTAGTATTCAAATGCAGTTCAACAATTTTATTCACAGAATAAAATAAAATATATCAATTTTAAGACTTGAGATTCAGTTTCTTTAGGCATTCATTTTAATTTCACTCACACTTATTCTTTCTTCCTTGTCATCAATTCGAACTTTGTCTTTCTTCCAGTAGATGGTGGGTTCAGGGTGACCTCGGGGGGGCTGGCACTCCAGGATGGCAGGCTCTCCAGCTGCCACCACAACATCTGTGGGATTTTGCCGGAAGTCATCTCGTAACACTGAAGGAAAACAATTGTAGTGAAAGAAAATTCAATGACAGTCACATCTCTTACAAAGGTAACGTAAAGACTCATTTACTTGGTCCTAAAAAAGTTTCCAGCGTGACTACTTAAGCATGCCCAACTTACAAAACCTAGAGTCAACCTAAGTGTTCATCAACAGGAAAATGAATAACTGTGACAATGCACCTTTGCTATAAAATCTGACTTAAAAATAAGGTAAGTCTAAGGAAAATAGGGTGAGAAATGTTCATGATATAGTTCATAAATAATTACACTATTTATAATAAACTCAAAGTACAAAACTTTATGTAGTATGATCCTATCTTCTATTTAAAAAGCACACATACATATGTGTATATACATATATTAAAATAAATGGTCAAATTATACTTAGAACCTTGAACAAGTTGTGTGCACATGGTCTGTGAACATGAAGGCATATCTGTCTGGGAGGGGAAGTGAGTGAGAAATCTTTGAGAAAGGCCTTTCTCCTGACATGAATATGGACATGATCCACATTGTTTTCATTACACTTCAGAAGATAGACTCATTGTTCACCCTTGCAACACACTAGCACCCACACACACAGGGCTACATTTTCATTCTCTCTGCATCTCCACCTGCCGAGCGACATCTGGGCAGCGTGACATTCGGAGCAGAGATATCCCTTATAGCAGTTTTGCCAGCCTGAATTTCCCTCCTTTCATTAGGAGAACAGCAGGTTGGACCTCCGCTATAACCTCTGAAAATCTGGCATGCCTGGCTCTCCAAATGTCACCTATCTATCCGTGTGCACTTTCCTTCTGCTGGCAACCTGAAAAGCCTGGAGAAATAACTTGCTCCTATCAGATTGCAGGATGCTGAGTTTATTTAGCAAATAAGGGCAAACATTCACAAAAATAGTTGATAACAGTTAATATACCACATACCTCAACTGCCTCTCTTTTCCCTAACTTCCTTGACTTTTTTATTCTTTGATATTCCAACACTGACAAGTGTGCCTATGGGTAAAACAAATACATATACTTACACAAATATAGATGTGTGTTTATGTATATACTAGAGGCCCAGTGCATGAAAATTTGTGCACTGGGGGGGGGGGTCCTTCAGCCCGGCCTGCCCCCTCTCACAGTCTGGAAGACCTCAGGGGATGTCTTACTGACAGCTCCTCTGCGGGAGGTGACCAGGCCGATCAGGGAAAGGCGACACCCCCATCACGCCGCTGCTGCTGCCACTGCCAGCCGCTGTGGCTGCCTGAGCCTCAGTCCAGCCCTTGCAGCAGCAGCTGCCATCTGCGGCTTACCTGAGACTCGGCTTCAGCTTTGTCTGGAAGGACATCCATAAGATGTCCGGTCTAATTAGCTTATTTCCCTTTTATTAGTATAGATCGCATACATACATATATACATATATATATATATATATATATATATATATATATATATATATAAACATATATATATATATATATTATACACACACATACATATAGGTATGCACATGTATGTGTATACTTATATATTGGCCAAGCTATTTGAGATAAAAATGAGTCACCTTGTGCTAGCCTGTTATGTAAATCACCTGCTGTAAATGTGGATTAGACCAACCAGCTTTGGTGTCCTGAAATGAGGCCCACTTCAGCACTTTGCTATATATATCTACACTAATAAAAGAGAAACATGCAAATTAACCATCACTCCGCCACTCCGCTACACCCACCAGCCAATCAGAGTGACTATGCAAATTAACACGGCAAAGATGGTGGTTAATTTGCTTATGCAGGTGCGAAGCGAAGACTGAAGACAACTGGAGATGGCGGCAGCCACGGAGCTGGAGTGAGCAGGAGGCTTGGGTTGCTCCCGGAGAAGGAGGAAGCCAAGCTTCCCGCAGGCCCTGGACTCCATTCAAGGAGGGGCTGGGGGCCTGGGTCACTGGGGGCGACACAGGCTTCCAGCCAGCCCTGGCCTCCACTGGAGGAGCTGGGGGGGAAAAAAGGAGGGTCTGGGAGCAGCTGGAGCAGAGAAACCAAGCCTCGCTGCTGTGGCCGGACCATAAGCCTGGGTCCTGGGTGCCAGAGGAAATCCAGTGCCGGCAGCCAGGGGAAGGAAGGCCTATTGCACGAATCTTCGTGCAACGGGCCACTAGTATATAGATAGATAGATAGATAGATAGATAGATAGATAGATAGATGATTTCAGAGAGGAAGGGAGAGAGAGAGACAGAGAGAAAATATCAATGATGAGAGAGAATCATTGATCTGCAGCTTCCTGCATGGCCCCTACTGGGGATGGAGCCTACAACTCAGGCATGTGCTCTGATAGGAATTGAACTATGACCTCCCTATTCATAGGTCAATGCTCAAGCATTGAGCAACTCCAGCTGGGCATCACTCTGCTTCTTGCTTGGGCCATGTATCCAGGCTCATTGTCACTCTCCAAATAAATAGAAATCCCCTGTCCTGAGAATAACTGCAGAGAGACAACTGAGTGACTTTAGGGCTTTTCTTGTCTCTTGCAAAACCTCCTTTAACAGGGTTTTCCATCTTAATGAAGTCAGGACTCTCTAGAAGATTAGAGAGCCTTGTCTCCTGTTGAAGGAGCAGTAAGAAAGTGTTCAGCACAAATGGCTCGCTCTCAGTTTATAAGCTGATTAATTTGCAGCTTTCACTGCTAAGGAAATGTGTTCCATTTTAGCAAGGTTCTCTTGTCTCACTGGCAGGAAAGGTGTGATTTATTTGCTTAAGGATTTGCTTTTGAATGAGCTGAGAAGTGTGCATTTCAATGTGACATTCTGGCAGGGGGATGAGAAGAGGTTTGTGGTTCCTTCTTCCAGGTAAATCCTCCAGGGAGAGCAAGCTGGTGACTCATTTATATTCTAAATACAGAACAGCTGCCTATTTATGCAATGTTGAGACGTGCAAAAATATGGTAACAGGGTGGTGAGCACCCCTACAATATACAGTGCTGGCAGCAAATGGTGTTTTGGCAGGCCCTCAATCTGTTTCAATATGACACATCTGGTCAGTTGAAGGACCTTCTCCAGAACTGGTCTCTTAACAAATGACATGCCAAAAAGCCTCTACTCAAATGGTACTTAGGACCATCGCAAATCATTCAGAAACACGGTGTGCTACATCAATTTGCAACAAAACTAATTAAGAAAAAAAAGGTCCTTTGACCTGGGGGACAAAAAGAGGAAAATACCATAACAAAATAAGGTCTGTTCCTCTTAAACAATATAACATGTGTTTATGGCATTCACAAAAGAGAAAACGACTCCATTTTGCAAATGAAGCCAAGAAATCAAATATCAACTGTAATTTTAGGCTTTTAGACTATTCACCCAGAGAGTAGGGTGAGATAATAAGATAATTGGTGCTGTACCGGCTTGTAAAATGCTCTTTGGGGTTTGCATAGTACTCAGTTAATTCATTTTTGCTTATTGATATCATTTTTTTACTCTAAATCTTTGGGATAATAAAATGTTACTTCTCTCTTTCTTGCAAATAAAACATTGAAGATAAAACATCCTTTTCAGCAGGGTCTGTCATGGCAAACAGACAACTTGCTCTTAGGAAAAAGCAAAGTCGTTTTTACTCTCCTCAAATTTTTATGAAGAACATATGTGTTCTGATATTTGTTTATATGTTTCTGAGGTTTGTATATCCATTCATAAATGTAAGCAAAGTAAAATGAAATAATATTTATTGTTTTCAAATTTTGAGTTAATTATTCATTTCTGTCCTGGATTTTGCCCTGTGCTTAGTTGCAAGTGATAAGAAATAGAAGGTGTTCTCTATAGTAAAGGATTCTATGGATGAAAGGAACTAAAATGGTCTTGTAAATGTAGGGAGCAAGTCTAAATTATGTTAATTTTTTCTCTTTAAGCTCTTATTATAGAAAGAACTGAAAGCTACATTTTTAAAAATCTTTACTATTGAAAGTATTACATATGTTTCCCCTTTTCCCTCACTGACCTCTTCTAACCCTTCTCCACACCCCAAGACTTCACCACCCTATTGGCTGTGTCCTTAGGTTATGCATATATGAATACAAGTTCGCTGGTTGATCTCTTCCCACCCACCCTCCCCCACCTGCCCTCTGAAATTCCACAGTTTATTCCATGCTTTTATATCTTTGGATCTATTTTGTTCATCAGTTTATTTTGTTCATTGGATTCCATATACTAGTAATATCGTGTGATACTTGTCTTTCTCTGACTGGCTTATTTTGCTTAGCATAGTATGCTCCAGGTCCCTCCATGCTGTCTTAAAGAGTAAGAGAGCCTTCTTTTTTACTGCTGCATAGTATTCCATGGTAAAATGTACCACAGCTTTTTTATCCACTCATTTATTGATGGGCACTTGGGCTCTTTCCAGATCTTAGCTACTGTAAATTCTGTTGCTATGAACATAAGGGTACATACATTCTTTCTGATTGGTGTTTCGGGTTTCTTAGGATATATTCTTAGAAGTGGGATGACTGGGTCAAATGTCAGTTTAATATTTAATATTTTGAGGAAACACCTTAGTGTTTTCCATAGTGGCTGCACCAGTTTGCATTCCCACCAGCACTGTACTAGGGTTCATTTTTCTCCACATCCTTGCTTGCACTTGTCATTTGTTGATCTGTTGATGGTAGCCATTCCGACAGGTGTGAGGTGATACATCATGGTCATTTTAATTTGCAACTCTCTGATGATCAGTGACTTTGAACCTTTTTTCATATGTTTCTTGACCTTCTGTATGTCAGCTTTGGAGAAGTGCCTATTTATGTCCTTTGCCCATTTTTTTTATTGGATTGTTTGTCTTCCTTTTGTTAAGTTGTAGAAGTTCCTTATATATTTTGGATACTAAACCTTTGTCAGATGTATCAAATATGTTCTCCCATGCAGTGGGCTCCCTTTTCATTTTGTTGATAGTTTCTTTTGCTGTGCAGAAGCTTTTTATTTTAATATAGTCCCATTTGTTTATTTTCTCCTCAGTTCCCTTTGCCCTAGGAGATGTATCCATAAACATATTGTTAGGAGAGATGTTTGAGATATTGCTGCCTATGGTTTCTTTTTTTTTTTTTTTGCTTTAAAATTTTTTAAAAATTGATTTCAGAGAGAGTACTGGAAAGGGAGAGAGAGATAGAAACATCAATGATGAGAGAAAATCATTGATCAGCTGTCTTCTGCATGCCCCCTACTGGGGATCTAGCCTGTAACCCAGGCATGTGCCCCGACTGAGAATCGAACAATGACCTCCTGGCTCTTCGTTCAACCATTGAGTCATGCTGGCCGGGCTATGGTTTAATTTTTAATATGGCTTGACAAGTAAGCTAATGCAAGAGCATACAGTGGTATAGGTATTACCTAAAGTTACAAACAGGTTTTCAAATAAGGTGAAGAAGAATAAAGCTGATGAACTGAAAAACAATATGGTTAACAGCTGGGAGG
Organism: Myotis lucifugus; assembly: GCF_000147115.1. Lineage (NCBI taxonomy): Eukaryota > Metazoa > Chordata > Mammalia > Chiroptera > Vespertilionidae > Myotis > Myotis lucifugus. The sequence goes on along the minus strand of NW_005871168.1, from coordinate 1,982,720 downwards.
GTATCAGTAAGTTATAGTTTAAAACAAACAAACAAAATGCCTGGCAGGAGTGGCTCAGTGAGCTAGAACATCTTCCCCATGCACTGAAAGGTCAGCAGTTTGAGTTCTAGTCAGGTCATGTACCATTGAGGTTCAATCCCTGGCCCTGTTTGGGGTGCATGCAGGAGGCAGCAAATTGATGTTTCTCCTCTCTCTCTCTCTCTCTCTCCCTTCCTCCCTCTTGTCTTTCCACTTACACTCCCTGAAATCAATGGGGGAAAATATCCTTCGGTGAGGATTTAAAAAAAGAGGTAAAATATATACTAGGTATACTACTGATATAGTATTTGCTTGCAGATCTAAGTTTAGAATACAAGAGCTCATATCTCCATGGGTAAAAAAAAAAAGTCTAATTGGCTAGAACCTGGATATTTATTTCTGTATATGAGCTAAAAATAGTAAATGAGAGCTCACTCAGCTAGTCATAACCTGGATTAGATGAGATTCTTTTTACATGACATGCACTGTGACTTAGGAAGTTATTCTGGAAGATCAGGAATTTCTTAATGACTAAGTATATTTGATAAAATATAGTTCATGTTTATGGCATAAAGATTTATAACTAATTCAATCCTGCAGACACATATTGGACACTACAGTGTGCTTGGCACTGTCATAAAATGGTTAAGGAATGTCAAACAAGAGTAACATGATGCTGCCAGGGCTATCTTTTTTGATAATGCCCCTCAATGGTTCCTCCCTCCCTGTATAATCCCCTCCCTTTTACTGTGGGCTGGAACTGGGGACTTGCCTTTAATGAAGAGAATATTACAAAGTGATGAAAGGTCACTTCCAATATTAACTTATAAAAAATTGCAACTTTCATCTATTTGTCTTTCTCTATCTTTCTGTCTGTCTCTCTGTGTCCTTCCACAAATGTGCTTCCTCTGCTCACATAAGATGCTCATTGGAGACCTATTTGACAATGATCTGAAGGAAGCTTCCAGTCAACAGCAAGCAAGGAAGTGAAGCCCTCAGTCCCCCTCAAAAACCAAATCCTGACAACAATCACATATGCATGCTTGGGAGCAGGAACTCCCCAGCTGGGCCTTTACCTGAGACCACCACAGCCCTCACCCGCACCGTTATTGCCGTTTTGAGAGAGGTCCCACAGCAGAGGACCAAGCTAACTTGTATCTGCGTTCCTGACCACAGACAGTGAGAGAATAAATGCGTGTTGTTTTAGACCCCTAAGTTTATGGTAATTGGTTACACAGCGATAGGTAACTAATTAGTGCCCTCAACAAGCTTTATGTGTAATTGTGCCTTTAGAGCTTACATCTTTCATTCCTGCTCCCTCACAGTCCCACACTCTTTCAAGTCTTCTTACCAAGTCTTTTGTTCTAAATCAGTACTTCTCAGAATTTTTTTATGTCAATAAATAAATGCAAGGTAAATCATTACTCAGACATATCCATTTTAATTTATTAAAAATTAGCAATAACCATGAGAAGAGAATGCATAATTAATAGGCTTCTGAGAGATACATTTATGAATTACTAGATACACATGCTTGCAAAGGGCTATTAAAAATGTATAGCCTAATGAGAAAATGGTGGCAGAATAGGTGGACGTGTCCTGCACCTTCTCACGGAGCAGATAGAAGAAACAACTACATCGAATAACATCCACCCAGAATTGGTAAATTAGACACAGCTGGTGAGACAATCTGTGGCCAGAAAGGACAGAGGACACCTGGAGAACAGCAGGATCGGGGATCTGGGCTGGAGAGAGAGATGCCTGACTACCAGAACGAAAGGGTCAGAAGGAACCTGTGCTGCACCAAGTCCGCATCCATTGGGGACACACGTAACACTAGACTGTGGAAGGGGGTCCACAGGGCTTCTGGAACCTGGGGAATCTAGACCTAAGTCCAGAGCCACGAGAGGCTGCACCCAAAAAGGCAGCCTGAAGAACTGCCCTAGCCACACAGTACCAGGGGGAGAGAAAAGTTCAGTGGCACAGCTGTTCTGCCTTTACATTTTCCTTACTTTTACTTGCTAAACCCAGTTCATAGGCCTTTCAATTAGAAACACTCACTGAGGCTGCAATGCTAGTGAAGGTGCAGTTTTGTGGAGGCTGGGGAGAGGCTGTGGAGAGGAGCAGGGCAGGGAGAGGTGACCAGGAATCTAGCACTGGGACATTCTGGACCCTCCAAACCTGCACAGCCATTTTTCTCCTAAGGAACCAGCCTCTCCCAGCATCCATGGGCAACTAGTGCAGCTACACCAGGCATCGAGCTTTGCAGAGGAAACAAAGAATCTGAATAGCCTCAGGGACTAGGTTGAGGGGCTGTTTGGTCCCGGAAATTAATACAGCAACACCTTCACCTAAAGCCCGTGTCAGAAATAGATGCTTCTGTAAATACAACTGAAAGTAGGCAGACAAACAAAGCTGGCAGTTTGGTCCCGCCTGCCTGCAACTAAGGTTGTAGAGACAGACACAGAGAAGCGGTGAATCGCTGGTAACAAACACAGCACTGACTACCTAACAGGAAACTGAGAAGTGACAGACAGAACAGTAGAGAGGGGTCTTAAATCAGCCCCCATGGGACAATAAAACTCGGTTGAAGGGAATGACACTTCACTTTTTTATTTTTTATCTTTTATTTAAGAAATAAAAAAAAATGTTTTCTTTATTTTTTAATGTTTCATTTTTTGGATTATTTTTCTTCGTTCTATTTTTATTTTTTTATCATTATTTTACTTTATGTTATTTTTTGCAACCCTTTTCTTCCTCACTTCTCCCTTTTTTCATCCTGTTTCTCTTCTCCTGTTCCTACTTTAGTTTTTCTCTCTCCTTTTTACTCCTTGTAAAAAATTGATCTTCTTTACCTGCTTTATTGATGCATTATTATTATTGTAGTCTCTGTTGGTTTTCTCATATATCTAAGTTCCTTTCCCCTGCTCCATGTCCATGCACTCTTCTCTTTTCTCTTTCTTTGCTAGCCAATTTTTTATGCTTTTTTCCCTCTTCTCTCTTACTCTGTTCTCCTAATTGCTTAATTAGTTTTACTCACTGAACTCAAACCTATCTGCTCTCCCCTCTGTTCTCCTTTTACAAAAACAGATGAATATATAGATAGGTAGATTAAAGGAACAATATGTTTTTCTTTATTTGCCTTTTAATTTATTGATTTTTTTATCTTTTACTTTTATTTTTATCCAGTCATTATCTTTCTACTTCCTCTATACTGAACTGTGGCCATTCCCCTATTCATTCAATTCCTTTACCTTACTTACTGGAAATAGGTTCTGCCTCCACAGATTCTGCCCCCCCCCTTTTTTTGGATATTTGTTGTTTGCATTATTTTATTTATTTGTTTTGTGGAGTTTTCTCCACATATATGTATATTTTCCCCCTTTTTTCTTCTTTTTTTCTCTTTTACCTTTTTTCTTTTCTCACCATCATTTTTGCTCTCTTTTCTGTCTCCTAATGCTCTTTGCTCTGGGTAGTAACTTTTATTGGAGTTATTGGTGTTGTGAATACATTCATGTTTTGTTCCTTCTGTGTTGGGTTTATTTGAGTTGTATTTTGTGCTTTTTGGTCAAGGTGGTAGAGAGTGAGCCACATTAGCAGACATCCTGAGAGGAGACTCCATCCACAAACAGGATAATAATAATCAAGACCCAACTACACCAAGAGAATTCAAATATCCCAAGGAAGGGGCGTCCCGAGAATACCCAGCCCAGAAGACCTGAGAGATTGCAACACTGGGTTCCACAAAACATCTACTATGTAACACAAACTCGAAAAAATCTGGGTGACATAGAAGTTTGATCTAATACATAGAAAAAACCACAGAGGAACAGCAAAAATGGGGAGTCAAATAACAGCCACCTAATGAAAGAAAAGGAGGAATCACCAGAAAAGGAAGTAAAGAAAATGGAGGCAAGCAATTTGTCAGAAAAATGATTCAGAGCAATGATCATAAGGACGCTGAAAAGGATGGAAGTCCAATTCAACAACATGTGTAAGAATTAAGAGGAAATGAAGAAGAACCAGGAGGAAATGAAGAATGACATATCTTCAATAAAGAACACAATGGAAAATATCAACAGTAGACTAAAAGAAGCTGAGGACTGCATCAGCGAGCTAGAAGACAAGGTAGGAAAAAATACCCAAGCAGAGCAACAACTGGGAAAAAAAAAACTTAAAAAGCAGGAGGAGAGCCTAAGGGAGCTTTGGGACAACACAAAACAAAACAACATCCACATAATAAGGGTGCCAGAAAGAGAGGAAACAGAGCAAGGAAGAGAAAAACAGTTTTGGAGAAATAATGATAGAAAACTTTCCTGATATTGTAAAGAAAAAATTCACACAAGTCTAAGAAGCACACAGAGTCCCAAAGAAGATGAATGCAAAATGACCCACACCAAGACACATCATAATTAAATTGGCAAACACCAATGACAAAGTAAGAATCTTAAAGGCTGCCAGAGAGAGACAGAAAGTTACTTATAAGGGATTTCCCATTAGACTATCAACTGATTTCTCAACAGAAACACATCAGACCAGAAGGGAATGGAATGAAATATACAAAATGATGCAAAGCAAGGGACTGAATCCAGGAATACTGTACCCAGCAAGGCTGTCATTCAAAACTGAAGGTGAAATCAGAAGCTTCACAGACAAAAAAGGGCTAAGGGAGTTTATTACGACCAAACAAGCAATACAAAAAATCTAAAGGGACTGCTATAGAAAAGAAGAAATAGGAAGGGAAGAAGGAACACAGGCATAAAGAATAAAAATGGCGACAAACAAGTACCTATCAATAATAATCTTAAAAGTAAATGGATTAAATGCTCCAGTTACAAGACATAGGGTAGGCTGAATGGATAAGAAAACATGACCCATATATCTGCTGTCTACAAGAGACCCACCTCAGAACAAAGGACTCACACAGACTGATAGTGAAGAAATTGAAAAAAAAATTTTTAGGTGAATGGAAATGAAAAAAAAGCTGGAGTAGCAATACTTATATCTGACAAATTAGACCTCAAAGTGAAGACCATAATAAGTGATAAGGAGGTCCACTTCATAAAACTAAAGGGAGCAATTCAACAAGAGGATATGACTCTGATAAACATATATGCACCCAATACAGGAGCACCCAAATACATTAAAAAAAACCCCACAAAACTCTGGAAGATATTAAGGGAGATATTGAGAGCAATACAATCATAGTAGGGGACTTTAATACCCCATTGACACAACTGGATAGATCTTCTAAACAAATCAGCAAAGAAACATCAATCCTAAACAACTCACCAGATCAGATGGAATTAATTGACATCTTCAAAACATTTCACCCCAAAGCTACAGATTATACATTCTTCTCTAGTGTACATGGGACATTTTCAAAGATAGACCACATATTGGGACACAGGCAAAGCCTCTTCAAATTCAAGACGATAGAAATAATATCAAGCATCTTCTCAGATGAAAATGGCATAAAGTCCATACTACCCAAAGATCACAAAATCCATACTACCCAAAGCAATCTATAGAAATCAACTACAATAAAAACAACGAAAAAAATCAAACACTTGGAGACTAAATAGCATGCTATTAAACAATGATTGGGTTACCAAAGAGATCAAAGAAAAAATAAAAAGAATCCTGGTAACAAATGACAATGAAAACACAACAATCCAAAATCTATGGGACACAGTGAAAGCAGTCCTGAGAGGGAGGTTCATAGCTCTACAGGCCTACCTAAAAAAAAAATGGTAATAAATTATCTAACCCTACACCTTAAAGAATTAGAAAGAGAGCAACAAGGAAAGCCCAGAGTAAATAGAAGGAAGGAAATAATAAAGATCAGAGTGGAAATAAATGACATAGAGACCCAAAAAATTACAAAAGATCAATAAAGCTAAGAGCTGGTTCTTTCAAAGGATAAACAAGATTGATGAATCTCTAGCCACACTCACCAAGAAACAAAGACAGGAGACCCAAATAAACAAAATCAGAAATGAAAAAGATGAAGTAACAACAGAACCCACAGAAATACAAGGGATTGTAAAAGAATACTATGAACAACTCTATTCCAAAAAACTGGACAACCTAGATGAAATGGACATATTTTTAGGAAAATACAAGCTTCCAAAATTCAATCAGGAAGAATAAAAAAATCTGAATAGACTGAAAACTACTGATGAAATTGAAGCAGTAATCAAAATCTTCCAGCAAACAAATGCCCTGGTCCAGATAGCTCTACAGGGGAGTTCTACCAAACATTCAATGAAGAAATAAAACCTATCCTCCTCAGACTATTCCAAAAAATTCAAGAGGAAGGCACACTTCCAAGCTCTTTCTATGAAGCCAGTATTACTCTAATTCCAAAACCAGATAAAGACACCACAAAGAAAGAGAACTACAGGCCAATATCCCTGATGAACATAGATGCTAAAATCCTCAACAAAATTCTAGCAAATCAGATCCAGCAATACATTAGAAAGATCATACACCATGACCAAGTGGGATTTATTCCAGAGATGCAAGGTTGGTACACTATCCACAAATCAATAAATGTGATACACCACATAAACAAACTGAGAGGTAAAAATCATGGCCATAACAATTGATACAGAAAAAGCATTTGATAAAATCCAACACCCTTTCTTGATAAAAACATTCAGCAAAGTGGGAAGAGAGGGATAATACTTCAACACAATAAAAGCCTTATATGACAAACCTACAGCCAACATCATACTCAATGGGCAAAAACTGAAACCATTTCCCCTAAGAACAGGAACAAGACAGGGATGCCCACTTTCACCACTCCTGCTCGATATAGTACTGGAAGTGCTAGCCATAGCGATCAGACAAGAAGAAGAAATAAAAGGCATCCAAATTGGAAAAGAAGAAGTAAAACTGTCATTATTCACAGATGACATGATATTATACATACAAAACCCTAAAGACTCCATCAAAAAAACTACTAGAATTAATAAATGATTAGGCAATGTAGCAGTATACAAAATTAACACCCAGAAATCTATGGCTTTTTTACACACCAACTAGAGGCCCAGTGCACGAATTTGTGCATGGGTGGGGTCCCTAGGGGGGTTGTGGGGGCCAGGATGCAATCGGTCCTCTGGTTGGGTAGTGGGACGCCTTTGCCAGCCTGGGATCCAGATCTGTCCTGTTGACGTTTGAGCCAGTTGTCAGGAGCCACCCGTGGCCAGATTTATATCCTTTCTTCCTTGTGGAGCATCTAGGGAGGGGAAGTGACCATGGTGCCCAATGCCAACTCCCAGGAGGCCGGTGGTGCTGTGGGGATCATGCCGACTGCACTGGTCCATTGGTGCCTGGCCTGTTCTCTAGAGATTGGACCTACAGGACTACTGAAGGAGTGAGTGGCTGCTGCCGGGCTGGTGGGTTGCCGGGATGGATGTGTCAGGTGAGCGGTGCTCCCTCTGTGGGAGCACATTGACCACCAGCGAGCAGCTCCTGCATTGAGTGTCTGCCCCCTGGTGGTCAGTGCCTGTCATAGTAATCGATTGTTCTGGTTGTTCCGGTTGTTCATTCATAATGATTATATATATATATATATATATATATATATATATATATATATATAATGAACTCACAGAAAGAGAAACTAAAAACACAATCCCACTTACCACTGCAACAACAACAACAACAAAATCAAGATACCTAGGAGTAAATTTAACTAAGGAGGTAAAAGACCTGTACTTGGAAAACTACAGGACATTGAAAAAAGAGATAGAGGAAGATATAAACAAATGGAAGAATATACTGTGTTCATGGATTGGTAGAATCAACATCATTAAAATGTCCATACTACCCAAAGCAATCTATAGATTCAATGCAATCCCCATTAAAATACCAACGGCATATTTCACAGACCTAGAACAAATAATCCAAAAATTCATATGGAATAAAAAAAAGATCTAGAATAACCACAGCAATCCCGAAGAAGAAGAACGGAGTTGGAGGGATCACAATACCAGATATCAAGTTATATTACAAAGCCACTGTTCTCAAAAATGCCTGGTCCTGGCACAAGAACAGACATATAGACCAATGGAACAGAACAGAGAACCCAGAAATCCACCCAAGACATTAAGCTCAATTAATATTTGACAAAGGAGGAAAGAGCATACAATGGAGTCGAGACAGTGTCATCAATAAATGGTGTTGAGAAAATTAGTCAGATACATGCAAAAAAATGAAAATAGATCACCAACTTACACCATACACAAAAATAAACTCAAAATTGATGAAGGACTTAAACATAAGACAGGAAACCATAATATCTTAGAAGAATTCATAGGCAGCAAAATATCAGACATATCTCGTAGCAATATCTTTACTTGATACATCTCCTAAGGCAATGGAAACCAAGGAGACAATAAACAAATGGGACTACATCAAAATAAAAAGCTTCTGCACAGCAAAAGAAACTATCAATAAGACAACAAGAAAGCCCACAGCATGGGAGAACATATTTGGCTATGATACATCTGATAAGGGTTTAATCTTCAAAATTTATAGGGAACTCATACAACTTAACAAAAGGAAGATAAACAACCCAATCAAAAAATGGGCAAAGGACCTAATCAGCGGTTTGTGGGTCTCGACCCCTTTGGTGGTCGAACAACCCTTTCACAGGGGTCGCCTAAGACCATCCTGCATATCAGATATTTACATTACAATTCATAACAGTAGCATCATTACAGTTATGAAGTAGCAACGAAAATAATTTTATGGTTAGGTCACAACATGAGGAACTGTATTTAAAGGGCCAGAAGGTTGAGAACCACTGAATAGATCCCTTTTGAAAGAGGACATACAAAAGGCCCAGAGACATATGAAAACATGCTCAAAGGCACTAATCATCTGAGAGATGCAAATCAACAACGAGGTACCATTTCACTCCTGTCAGAATGACTATCAACAACAAAACAACAAATGACAAGTGCTGGAGAGGACGTGGAGAAAAGGGAACCCTTGTGCACTGCTGGTGGGAATGCAGACTGGTGCAGCTACTGGGGAAATTGTGTGGAGTTCCCTCAAACATTTAAAAATGGAACTCCCATTTGACCCAGTGATCCCACTTCTAGGAATATATCCTAAGAAAACAGAAACACCAATCAGAAAGGATATATGCACCCCTATGTTCATAGCAGCACAATTTACAACAGCTAAGTTTTGGAAACAGCCTATGTGCCCATCAGAGATGAGTGGATTAAAATGCTGTGGTACATCTACACAATGGTATACTACGCTGGTATTAAAAAAAAAAAAAAAGGAACTTTCACCATTTGCAACAGCATGGATGGACCTGGAAAGCATTATGCTAAGCAAAATAAACCAGTCAGAGAAAGATAAATATCACATGATTTCACTCATATGTGGGATATAATGAACATAAACTGATGGGGAAAAAAATAGATCCAGAGACAAGGAAACACTGACCAGACCTTCCGACCTTAGAGGGAAGGTAGGGAAGGGTGTGTATATGTGTGTGTGTGTGGAGGGGGGGGGTGTGGGTAAGAGATCTAACAAAGGACTTGTATGCATGTATATTAGCATAACCAATGGACAGGGACACTGGGTGGTAGGGCTTGTGGGGCTTGTCCTGGGGGGTGGGAGTGGCCGGGGAGCGGGCAATTGGGGAAAAAGGAGACATATGTAATACTTTAAACAATAAAAAAATAATAAAAATGTAGAGCATAACAATATTATTGGGACAAATGTCCACATATACTATTGGATAAAGAAAACCATCCATAGCAAACTAAACTGATCATGAGAACATATCTAAAAAGGAATTGTAATTAAAAGCAGGAGTAGCGATAGCAACTCAAAGGAACTCTGAGCAAAAGGCTTTTGTGATGACAAACCCTCTCTCTGTATGTGCCCTGAGTTGACAGAGCTGTGAAGCATGGGACTTCTCAGCAGAAAATTGATCGCTAGTGCTAAGTGATGCCTATATGGTGCACATTTTTGTTTCTGAAAGCAAAATTTGAGGAACTCTTGATACTTAGAGGAATACTCAGAAGCTTTTAGTCATGCATGTAGAGAATATATGAGATTCCACTCTGACTTACAATAAGCTTTTTTGGATGGTTAGCAGGTACACCCAAAGAGATGTTTGATATTCCTATTTTAAAAATAACTGCCCTACAATAAAAGCTAATATTTAATGAGCACACACTATGTGGAAAATCTGGCACCATGGATCTGTAACAGGTCATTTGAAATGTGAAGTTTGATCTCTGTGTGTCTGATACTAGACTCTGCATAGTCATTATGCTACACTGACTTGTAATATCACTTGCTTCCATTTCTTTTGTCCCCACTGTCCTGGTTCAAAATGTCCTTATCTCTTTCTTGAATTACTGAAAGAATGTCCTATTTGAACATTTTCTCTGATTTCTCTTTTAAACACAACTATAGCTATTATGAGTTTGCTAAAATATAAATTTGATCTTGTCAATTCATTTTTTAAAACTTTTTAAATGGCTCTTCATGTGAAATTCTCTTTTTAATCTGATTTCAAATGTTCCCAATCAGGTCCCTGCTGATATTTCCAGGGTTGTCAGTGACATTTCTGCAGCCATCCTGCTCTAGACACACACAGGAACATCTAATTATCAATGTACATTTCTGCTTGAAAATCTCTACTAGGTAACCCTTTATGCCCTTACTTTAAAAAAATGTTTTTATTGATTTCAGAGAGGAAGAGACAGATAGTAACATCAATGAGAGAGAAACATTGATCCACTGTCTGTTGCACGCCCCCTACTGGGGATTAAGCCTGCAACCCTGGCATGTGCCCTGATGGGGAATCAAACTATGACCTCCTGGTTCATGGGATGAGGCTTAACCAAATCACACTGGCTGGGCTCTTCCCTTACTTTTTTCTATTCCTTCCATCAGACACCTACTGCTCCTTTGGTGTAAACTTCGGACTCACTCATGTGAAAAGTTTCCTTAAGCACTTATACTCAGTAACTCCCCCTCCCCCCACAGCACGCCTATCTTGAAGGGCATCAGAAACGTTCATCAAGTGTTCTTAATGAGGTGATGATGAATTGATGAAATCCTTTTCAAGAGGTGTGTTACAGTGTTTTTATTATATAAAATAGGCTACAATGTTTTAATTCGATTTTAAAATGCCATTTGTAAAAAATTTGGTTGGATTTAAGAGACAGTGTATTTGACTTGCCTACCTACAACTTCATAGATCTCTAAAATAAAAGCCAGGCCGTTCAAGAAGGTCAGGAATCAATCACTCAAAGAAACAAATTTATGTGCAACCACTAAAACTATTAGCACAAATGATAGTGTATCAAAGTAAATATTACAGTGGACTAGAAAAAGGGACAGTCATTCCTATAACTGCTACATGCTCTTTCCTTAACCCTGTCACCACCAACACCATCACCAGCTACCATCACGGGGAGTGAACAGGTATAATCCCAACCACCTGAAGTGCAGATCTCCACTCGCTGCTGAGAAGAGCAGTGTCTTCCGCTGCACTAAGTGGCTGTCAGCAGCCCTGCTGTGACCCCAGGGGGAGCTACAGCTTCAGGATGAAACTGAGATGAGCACCAGGAAAAAGTCTGAGTTCCTGATGACATAACTGGACAAATCAACCCTGAAGACTATGCTGAACTGGCTTTCTAGGTATGTGATCTAAATACATTTTATTTCCCAATTAGGCCGGTTTAAAATGAGTTTCCCCTTTCAACTGAAATCTCCCACTGATGAGCTGTATTTTTCCTGCAGTTTCAATGGCTGGAAAGACCAATAAATCCAAAGAGGAATCATCATTCACCACAGAGTATTATCTTTGGTACATCCAACAAACGATGTCAGAATGGGCAGGACAGACACCAGCTAAACAGACAATGAAATCCGATATTTAGGGAACACATCCTAAGTGGTTTCTTCAGCACAGAAGGGGAATGGGAAAGATATAACTCAGCAGGGAGTCATCCTGCTACTGCTGTGCAAGCTGACACTCTGGCACCTCTGCCTGGTGCTGACAATTCCAAAAATGAGAAGCTCTCACCGTCTCCACTAAGACTCCCTGTGCAAGCAAATTCACCCAGCAAATGATCCAGATAAATCAGTGGTATACATTAGAGCATGTTGAATAAACAAGGATGCCCTGTGACTTGTTCTTTTTAAAGTCATAGCATTTTGTGAAGCCTGGTTTTCTGCGGGGAATAAAAGACACAAACACACAATTCATGCAAGAGGAACGGCCAGCTCCAAGTTTAGCCAAGCCTTTATGCTGGAATCCTTTTTTTAGCCCTGCTCTGTCCTCACCCACAATATAATTTGAAGTCCTGCTTAGAGTGCCAAGTCTTCCTTAATGTTTTCCATTAATGTTTAAAACTTGCTGAAGGGTTCTTAGAAATCGCATGGAAACATCCATGCTCTCTGTAATTCATATCCGTAACCTCTGTAATGCATATGTTCTCCTTGGGGAGCAAGTGTTGAGATCATTCATAAACTCTTGGATCACATGTGGCACTGCAAACTGGTGACATCTGACCAAGCAGACGCCAGGCCTTTCTCTGGCAATCATTTCCTTTGGTTTATGTTAAGGAGCCAGCAGTTGGCATACCTTCAACACTTGGAAGTCCTATTTTAGGCAAAGCCTAGCATCTGATATTTGACAGGGATATGCATACCCTATCCATTAGTTTAGGAGGAAGTTGGGGATTGAGGCTAATTAATGTTTAATCAGTTCCTCTTTTTTTTTCTTTCTTAAAGTGCCATTGCCCACAAAATTGTTCATGTGGAATTGATGTGCCTGGAATCACAGAGAGCCCGAGGGAATGAGGACAACTCAGAGGTTGTGCCCAAACACAGTATGTGAGGAGGGTGGTGGCTAGGATTCGGGTTTTAGCCTAAACATCAAGGCAATGCCATCCTCTCCTGCAGAGGAGAAAGCTATTCTCCACAACCTCCAAACACTCCACTCTGCTCTCCAAACAGCCTTGTAGCACTTGAAAGTTCAGAGCTAATTGCAAATCTTGGTCAAAGAGGTGCCTATTACCCTGGATATTAAAAGAAATAATAGATTGGATTTGAAATTCAGAATTACACAAGCTGGCATTTAAAAAAAAATTAAATGTTTCTCAAAATGTTTACAAAGGGAAAACACCAATGATTTCAAGCTGTAACACTATCCCCTCCTTTCTCTAGGTCTGGGTTTGGCTATAAATAAATAAACAAACACACAAATAATCACAACTTCTTCGTAAGATTTACATTAACAGGATGATTACAAAATAGCCATCTGTCTGCTTCTAGCTTTTCAATCTGGTTCATTTCCCATGAGCCTCAAGTCTTCAGCCAACACAGTGAGCCTGTGCATTATCAGGAAGGCTTGTTACAGGTGCTGTTCAGAGAGTCTTTTTGCCCTCTTTCCCATTTTTCTCCCACCCCCTCCCTTTCTCTCCTTCCTCATTTAGCCCTCATTATTGCACAAAAGATAATAAAAATGGGAGAGGATCAAATATCATTTATACATGCTTGTAAACATTTTAATTCAATATATTTAAGTGCACACTTAAATTTAAAATATATATATGAATATATATTTAAATTCAAACTTCAGAATTCATTACTGCCTATAGTTCCATCTGTCAATTTGAATAAAGGATAAAGAGTGCTATCAAGTAAATATTAACGTGCTGCTTTATTCTGGACCCCAATAGACTACCCTATCCCCCTGCCTTGTTAGTCCTTATCTGGAGACACTGGTTTTTACAGCATTATAACACTGCACAGTTTGCAGAGGTACACAGTCTCAGCAGCATCTTCCTGTCATTCTACCCTCCCCAAGCATCACCAGGCTATTGCTCTGATATTTCTCGCCCATGGTGTACTCTGATGTGCATGATCAACATGAATTACAATGCCAAGTAACTGCCAGATGTCATGAGTTATAAACTCAATAGTCTAAGGATTATTACACATTAGGGCACCCTGCAGTGCAAGGGTGTCCTGGAATTTATGTGTTATTTATTATCTATTGGCAGGGTCTCAAAGTAATCTCACCCCTGCTGATGAAATGATGGTTGGAAGGCAAAGAAGGTCAAGGTCAACTTTCCTTGTCAAGAATGCCAGTTACTTGGAAACTACTGGTGCCTTATCCTTTTTTTTTCCCTTTACCTGAAACTCAACAAATCCATGAATAATGGGAATATACATTATAATGCATCTATAGGTTTTCACATTAATTCTGCTGATTTGACAGTTTCCATCATTTGACCTATTTTAACAATGTATTTCTTAACCATAATCACTAGAGGTCCAATTTAAGAAAGTAACAATGAATCCACTGTAATCCATGATCAATCAGACCAACAAACCTCAGAGGGAAGGCAGGGGAGGGTGGGGGAAAGGGGGAGAGATCAACCAAAGGACTTGTATGCAGGCATATAAGCATAACCAATGGACACAGACACCAGGTAGGTGAGGGCATGAGCGGGGATGTGTGTGTGTTGGAGGGGGGGGGAGGGGGCAATGGGAGGATAAGGACACATATGTAATACCTTAATCAATAAAGAAAATAAAAATTAAAAAAATATTTAAAATTAAAAAAAAGAAGCCAGGATATTTGGGAGGGATCTTTCTATAACCTTCTTTAATTCTAGATATATAAATGTCCATGCTTCAACTAATTATAGTCAACCTGTCAAAGTAAGAATAATAAGGTTTAAAAAAATGATCACTTTGCAAGGACACTCTTCCTTTTTATCTTGTATCCAGGAACATAGACCAAAGCCTAACTCCATAAATTTTATTTAGACTTTTAATGGAACAACAGACCTTTTTTTAAAAAAATAATGTCCAACATGCCTGTGGACTCTGGTCTTTCACATCCAATACTAAGATTTGCATATGTGCACACCACAAAATATGGACATTACTCTGAGCTGTCACAAATTTTGTTGAAATGGATGTAATCTGACATCTTATATTCTTCAGTAAGTGTTCTATTTGATTGCCACATGACAGGAAGCTTGAAATATAGCTGGATTCTCCTAATCCAGAATATAGCATATTTATTTTTAAATTGGTGGATTTTTAAAAATCTCTATCAATTCTCTACTCTATCCCAAAGACCCAGTAACCTTCTCTCTTCTTTTTTTTTTTTTGCCACCAAATGAATTCTGAATGCTGCAGTTAACATTCAGCAATCTCATTACCCATCTACCATAAATCTTCAAAAGCATCACCAGGTTTTGACAGCTAAGCAAGAAAAGAGGAAGCAAGGAGCATATCCAAGCACTTTTTGTGAATGCAAATGTGCTAAACACAACAGTTAAATTATTTCAGAAAACTCACATTGCACTATTGACAACTGAAAAACAATGTGTTTGACAATTTTGGGTTATCACCTGGTTATCACAAGAAGCACAATTTCTTTATTCTTGATGTTAAATCTGTACTCCCCTACCCCACCCAGCCAATTTTGCCATCTACTCTATGAAAACAAATTAATGCCAAAGAACAAATGATAAATTTTTTTATAGTTTATTGATTCTTAGAGAGAGAGAGGAAAGGAGAGAGAGAGGAATGTAGATGTGAGAGTGCAACATCAATCAGCTGCCTCCCTCACACCCCTACCAGGTATCCAGCCTACAACCTGAGCATGTGCCCTTGACCAGGAATTGAACCAGCAACCTCCTGGTACACGGGTCAACACCCAACCAAATGAGCCACACCAGCCAGGGCAAATATCTTGTTTAGGTCTAAGAAATATTGAGTTTTCAGAATGAAAATTTACATTGGTGTGTTTTACCAAAAGTTTTTAAATATTTTGAAATTCATATACATTTAATAAGACCTTCATATTTTGTATAAAACTAGAAAGAAGTCATCTTAAACATAAATGTTTAAAAATAAAACATTCTCTTTATCTGGCATACCCTGGAGTCACCCATGGCTATCCACAGGGTATATGCTCAGTAATGAGGGAATAAATCAAATTGCCTTCTGAGTCTCTGGCTATATTTTTATTTTCTGTGTTCAACTGCCATTCCTGGGACAAGGACTCAGTATGTTTTTACTCCCAAACAGTCAGAGACAAAAATGAACAGACAGAGCCACTTCCTTCTTGCTTGGAGAGCAACAACTCCATGCATAGAGATAGCTACTTAGCTGCATGTATTTGTCTTAGCTTCTCTACCTGGGAGGGTACCAAAACTTGTAGGATTTATCAGAAAGTCTACCAAATCTTCACTATTTTGTCCTAGTCAAGGATATTTGTGATACCAGATTATTAAAATCACTGATTACTGTAATTCCTAATGTCGGCCATTTTCATCAACCTCATCACCCCACTCTTCCCCAAAACCGCCTACAAATGTTAAAATTAGAAACTTGGTTTTCTCAATACTGGCAATGAACAGTCAAATTATAACTGTACTGAATATAGGAGGAAATGTCTAAAATGTGGACAACAAAAGGAAAACCTGAAGTTAGCAAACTGGATAATTTTCAAAATAAATTAGTAGGTTCCAAATAACCAAATGCTACATATATTTATCCAATAGTGCCTAAAGCATGTGGCTAATGTGGCCTTTGACATGTGTTTTCCAAATTTACTTAAAAAGAAGATCTTGCTTCAATGAGCTTCTATGCAAGGTGGCTTCAATAAATCCCTGTGGATGTTGTCATTTGATAAGAGTTTGGGGTATGTAGTTGGGACTAAAAGCCTTCCAATTTCTCTTATAATATCTCAAGTAGTGTGTAGGGGGGATTTATTGAATCTTTTTAAAATCGAAAATGTTCAACCTTATGTATAAATTGGACACCACATATTTTATCCTGCATATTATACACTTTGGGCTACAAAAGGAAGAACTCTTCATAATTATGTTAGGACAATTCCAGGAAATCCAGAGGGAATGTTCCCCTACCCCCTATTTAATTCTGGCTTCTCTAAAAAAGCCTTCCAGGTAATCTGTCTTCTAAAATTTCAACTGCCTCATCTTTGTCCTGCAGTCATGATACTGTTCTGCATGAGCCCTTCCTCGGGTCATGGAAAAGAGCCGGCTGTTTGCCATCTTAGGGCCTTTACACAGTCTGTTTTCTATCCTGAAATGCACTCTAATCCCTCTCCACCAGTTACCCCGTTCCTTTGATGGGACCTGGAACTTCCATTTAATAAATGTTCCTGAAAGTATTACTGTTTTGCAAAGAGCAATATGACAAGGTGGTTAAGCTAACGGGCTCAGTCAAAGGCCTGAGTGTGGGTCTCAGCTCTGCTGCTTTATGAACTGGATGGTTTCATGCCAGTCACATTTTGAGCCTTAGCATCTTCCCCATAAAATGAGAATAATAAAGCGTATGTCTTTGGATTGTTATAAATAATAAACAAAGTGATCTTTGTAAAGCAGTGGCAAGAAAAAAAAGCACTTCATAAATGAGAATGGTTATTGTTAGGAATTAGGACTACTAGTAAACAAGAAGGATCTTATTCTATTTTAGTATTTGATGTTAAATGAGTTTAATTGTGTTTAAGTTTTAATTCCTTTGACTGTCAAATAGTTAATAACCTTCAAGAAACCTATCTTGTGCATGAAATATTTATTTCTTTAACATATTGAGAGCTAGACAGTCAAACACTATGTAATTGCTTCTAGATGGTAATAATTACTATAAGTGAGTGCTATAGGAATTGGGATTTTTATCTATAGTATTATCCTAAAGTGAAATACATTTCAATGCTATTATTTATGTTATAAAATATTAATAGGGCAATAAAATATCATTGATTCCTCCCAATCAAAAAATATGTTTGCCTGGCTTTCCCCAGTTCATTTTTAAAGGTAATCTTAACATGTCATTTAATTTCATTTTGTTTAAGTGATACCACATAAATAGAATGTTTTTCTCTTTTCAATCAGTTCTACAACTATTTTTGGGGGGGTGAGTAACAGAAGGATTTTAAAAATATTCACTTTTTTATTTAACAAGTATGTACTGCATCTTTTGTTGGTGCAAGGTACTATATAATACACTCAGGAGTACAAGATATTGCAAGCAGAAATCTTGCCCTCAGGGTGCTAAAGAAATTGAATAAGGTTAGCAGATATAATTCAAAAGCCACAACCTGAAAGTAAAAGAACATGTCGTATCAGACAACTGCATAGAGTGGTCCATTGACAATGCTCTAAGGTACAAAATAGGGAAACGCTCTTTTCAACAAAGAAGGCTTTTTAGAGGAGCCAGCTTCAAGAGCTGGGTGTGGCATATGCATTGCATGCTGTAATTAATGTCAAGAAGACAAGGATCATGCTGGAATGTGCTTGCATGCACATAAAACAACCTCTGGAGAAACACACAAGAAACTAATAATAACAGATGTCTTTGCGAGAAAAACAAAACTGGGAACTAAGCAATGGGAGAGGGAGACTTCACTATATCCACTTTATACTACTTGATTTTCAAACCCTATAAGTGTATTAATTACTTATTAATATGCATAATTATCAATGTATCAATAAAATAATATTGGCTAAGCATGTTTTCAGATTATACTGTCTATCCCAACTGAATTTAACATAGAGTTAGAAGAGGGTGTGGAAACCCGTGTTCTCACCAGAGTCAGTCCCTCAGTGACACGGACTGCAAGTTTACAGGTGAATGGTGCTTTGAAATATGTCAACAACATATCTGTAGGATGGTGATAACCTTAGAGATTAAAATATATAACTTGATTAACTAGTTACTTTCTAAGATAGACTAAAAAATCCGGAACATGTTAGTGTTGAGAAGGTCTCTTCACTTAAGATAAACTGAAGGCCTAGTATGTGCTAGGTGGAAGAGGTATAAAGGTGAGTAAGATGACAACCTTGTGATCTGGACTGGGCCTTGTAAACACCTCAGCAGATGTCTGGGTAAAGAGTGAGGACCCTTAGTTACGGAGAAAAGAGCAAGCAGTGGTGACTGTTCTCTGGTTGACAGAAGCTTAAACCATCATATGTATTTACTGTCAATACATAGTCCAAAATGTCACTTATTTTTAATAATTCTCTCATCTCTCCCAATAAAAATTGTGAGTCGTAGACCACCTGTTAATATGTGAACAAGATTTTCTCCAAAAAACCCCAAAAAACATTATTTCCATTTGAAAGGTTTTCTTCATCAAGTTTTCAAATCTAAAAAAAAACTCCTTACATAACTTTATAAAAATTTTGGGTTATTTTCTGTGATGTATCTATGACTTTTATATAACACACTAGTGGCCTGGTGCAAGAAATTCGTGCACAGGGGGGTTCCCTCAGCCCAGCCTGCACCCTTTCCAATCGGACATCCCTCTCGCAATCTGGGACTGCTGGCTCCTAACTGCTCACCTACCTGCCTGCCTGATCACCCCTAACTGTCTCTGCCTGCCTGCCTGATCACCCTTAACCTCTCTGCCTGCCTGCCTAATTGCCTAATTGCCTCTGTCTGCCTGCCTGCCTGATCTCACTCCCAACTGCCCTCCCTTGCCAGCCTGATCTTGCCGCCAACTTCCCTCCCCTGCTAGCCTGGTTGCCCCAACGGCCCTCCCCTGCTGGACTGATCTCACCCCCAATGGCCCTCCCCTGCCAGCCTGATCTAGCCCCTAACTGCTCTCCCCTGCTGGCCTGATCGCCCCTAACTGCCTCTGTTTGCCTGATCACCCCTAAATGCCCACCCCTGTCGGCCTGATCTTGCCTCCAAATGCTCTCCCCTGATGGCCTGATCTCGCCCACAACTGCTCTCACCTGTTGGCCTGATCGCCCCGAACTGTTCTTGCCTGCTTGATTGCCCCTAACTACCCTCCCTTGCCAACCTGATCTCGCCCCCAACTGCCCTCCCCGGCCGACCTGGTTGCCCCCAACTGCCTTCCCCTGCTGGCCTGATCTCACCTCCAACTGCCCTCCCCTGCCGGCCTGATCACCCCTAATGGCCTCTGCCTTAGCCCCCACCACTATGGCTTTGTCCAGAAGGAAGTTGGATGTCTGGAAGATGGCCAGTCAACCTGGTCTAATTAGTATACTACCCTTTTAGTAGTATAGATAGATTATATAGGATAGGATTGCTTAAAGGGGGAGGGGGCTTTTTCATCAAAAGAAGATGCTCTTGGCAGACAAAAACACATAATCCCTATATCTGGACTGATAGGTGGCCATATGCACTATACTGCCAAACTGGTCATTAAAAAATGGAACCACTTTCTTACACCTTACACCAAAGAGCTATTGCCCTTAAAACCCCTCCTCAGCCCCCACCTTAGGTTCTGCCTTCGCAGTTCACCCAGATTAGGTTCTGATTGGTCGGTTTCTATGCTAGTCAGTGTCAAAAGCTCCACCTCCTAGACAGCCATTGGCTCTTCACACTTCACCCAGATTTGGTTCTGATTGGTCAGTTTCTATGCCAGTCAGCGTCTCCGGGCCTATCAGCGGGCCTGATCAGAGAGGCAGGGCTGATCAGCAGCCCCAGCAGAGGCCTGAGAGAATGAGAGGCGTGGCTACTGGCAAGGCCTGGAGCGAAAGAGAGAGGCAACTGCTGATCAACAGCTGCCACGAAGGCTACGGATCAGACCCTGCTTCTCTCTGAAGGCCTCTCTTTGGGCCTGATCCGCAGCCCCCTTGGCTCTTTGGGCCTGATCCGCAGCCCCCTTGGCAGTCAGTGCTGGGTTGCCAAAGCTACCAGCACTGACTTCCAGTAGGTCAAGCCTTTGGTCGTTTTGGATGTTACAGACCCTGGATTTTTATATATTAGGATGATTTGAATATATAAAACATCATTAGCTATTTTTATTATTGTAAAAGTGAGGAAAAATGATGCATGTATGTACAGGAAAAAGCATTGATGTTATTCAATCTGTTTATATACTTTTTCTTATAGAATGATCATTGGTGGTATATCCTTAAATTAATTATACTCCATCTTAAACATTATAATTAACTCTTAAGGAACCTTCTTTTCTCTAGACCAGTAAATTAAATTTTATTTAATCCTTTGATTCATGATAATGTCAGCTCATTACAATGTTAGTTAAAACTCATTAAAATGCATACTGAGAGGTAATAGTTTCATTACTGTAATATAATATAAAGAAAAAGAGAACGTTTATCATTCAGTTGTTTTCAAAACTGAATATATTTGCACAATGAAAGGGTCACTGTATATTTTCAATAGCCCTCAAAAATTAAGCAGATCGATAATTAAAAACACATTTTATAAAAGTAATTTTGTTACTGTAGAAACCTGGTTGTTCTTGTTTTTATAGTTTAAAAGGTAGCCTTAGAAGATCATTTGAAATAATACTAAAATATACTAACTTAATCTTTATTTCTCTTTCAATATTTATAAGGTTTCTTTTTAATAATATTTCCATACAACAGAAGATGGCTTAATCAAATCACAGTTAATTGTCTTCACGAGATAATGTATTAGGACTTTGTATGAAGATATTATATCAGTGCTTTGAACAGAGTCTGGTGGAAATTGTATAGGGAATTAGCATATTGCCAATGAAGATATAATTATTTCATGTTTCTCTCCCTTAGTAGCTTAGCCATGGTAAGTGCTTAGTAATATTGCTGAGAGTTAAGATGTGGTAAATTTCTATAGTTCTTTTTTTATATTCTCCCCCAAATCCTACATGAAACAATTACCATTAAAACATTGCCTGAACTATATGTCATTGAAATGTGTATGTCTTATCTTGTGTTCAGGATACTCTCCTAATTTTTCTCTCATTAGCCATTACACTTGAAAGTACTTTGCCAAAAACTCCTGTTCTTAAAACATAGTCAACACCACTTAAGAATGGAGTGCCTCAGACACATTCTTCATATGTAATCTCTGCCAGTCCTGCCTCCAAGCTGATGACTAAAATGAATGTCTACAGATTTGAAGTTCCTGGAACTTCAGACTGTCATCTACCTGAAGGTGTGACATCAACACTTGAATGTTTAAGAATAGCTTAAACTTAATATGGCCAAAATTGAATTATTAATTTTTTCATACAAATCTTTATCTCCCCAATCTTCTGTGTCTTTTTATGTGGAACCATTGTATACAACTTGCTCAATGAGTTATTATTTTTACTCTATTTCTATTACCCATGGACACACACACACACACACACACACACACATTGTGTTGTCCATAAGTAAGGTCCAATGACTGTAAACTTATCCAGAACCTATTTGTCTATTTTTCTTTACCTTCTTCATTCCTGTCACTTGGTAAGACTTACTACCATTTCTCACGGAATATTACAGCTGAGTCTTAACAATCTTACTTTTGTTCACACACTTCTTATAGTCAATTCTCTACACAGCAGACAGCAGATTTGTTTTAAAATTATAAAACAAATCTCGCCATCCTTCTGCTTAAAATTCTTAGAAGGACTCACCACATTTACAAAAAACTCCAAATCCATACTATGGCCAATAAGGCATCTCCTCACTCAGTACCCATTCCTCTTGCTCTGTTCTACCCTAGACACACTGGCCCTTCTCTTCTTCTAGTAAGGCCGTGACTTCTTTAGGTCCAAGTACTACACTATACACTGTGAAATGTTCTTTCCCTAAAACTTCCTTTTGGCTTTCCTCTCATTGTCTGTCAAATTTCAGTTCACAGGTCCATTATTCTTGGTTCCCCTCTATGACTACCCAATCTAAAGAAGCAACAAGACTGCACATATCACATTTCTCTGGAATTTTCCTCATGCACATCACATACCAGTATGTGAAATTATTCTTATTTGTTTATTTGTTCCTTATCTATCTGCCTTCAATAGAATGTAAGCTAGCTCCTCCATGGAATCTGGAATGATGTTTGTTTATTGTTGTCTCCCCAGGGTCTAAAATGGTATTCTTGGCATATAATAAGTACAGAGTAAATATTTATTGAATGAATAGCTGAGTGAAGAATTTCAATTCTTGTCATCACCTAAATAGGATATAGTTGATTATTGCATATAAATTGTTAGTAGAATGCTCTCTAAACCAGTTTATGATTTCACTTAATATGTAAGAAGTTGCTTACCTTTTGTTTTAGTAAAGAATATAGTATGCATTATTAGTAAAGAATATAGAAGCATTATTGTGACATAATCTTTCATGAAATGGTTATAGTTTCTTATTTTCAAAGTTTAAAAAGTAACTTAAATTTCACATTACTTTAAAAGTTGGAAATTCATGTCAAGATCATGTTTTGAATGTAAATTAAAATATCTCAGTTGTCTAGTAGGATAGAATAAATCATTGTCTAATAATGGTCAAGATTTCTTGCCTGTAAGGTCAATGGGAACCTCACAGTGACCCTGTGAGATAAGTAGGTTTATGAAAGAAAAGACAGACTTCCCAAGATTCCAATAACATCCAGTTAATAAGAGGATGAGCCAGGATTTAAAAATAGATCTTTTCTTTCTTTAATCTAGAGCCTACAATTGAGAGTGCTGTGATAGAAATTTAGACATATCAAGACACTTTATGAACCCCACCTAATAAAGTATACTAAGAATAATTTAACTTGGTAACTAAAGTCTTCATCAATCTCTTCTTTCAGCAAAAGCAAACCTTTAGTCAGCTTCATTCTTTTTTCTATTCTCATTTATTTTTTAACTAGAGGCCCAGTGAACAAAATTCATGCACTTCGGAGGGGTCCCTCAGCCTAGCCTGCGCCCTCTCGCAGTCCGGGAGCCCTTGGGGGATGTCTGACTGACGCAGAGGTGGGAGAGGCTCCTGCCATAGTTGCTGTGCTCACCAACCATGAGCCCAGCTTTTGGCTGAGTGGTTGAGTGTCTGCCCCCTGGTGGTCAGTGCGCATCGTATTGACCAGTTGTTTCACCTTTCGGTCGATTTGCATACTAGCCTGTTATTATATAGGACTAGAGGCCCGATGCACAAAATTTGTGCATGGGTAGGGTCTATAGGCCTTGCCAGCGATCAGGGCTGATCTGTGGGGCAACCAGTGGGGCAATGGGGGGAACCCTGCTGGCACCCCCCTTGGCTGGCCTGGTTCCACCCACTCGCTGGCCCCACCCTCTGCTGCCGTCACTGGTCATCTCCCTCTGCTGGGCGACTAGCAAGGCGTGCGGGGGGCCCCCACTGGCACCTGCCTAGGCTGGCCTGGGGCCTGAAAGCTGGGGGCAGCTTCTGCATTGAGCATCTGCCCCATGGTGGTCAGTGTGCATCATAGCGACCGATCATTCCACAGGTCATTCCACTGTTTGGTCAATTTGCATATTAAGCTTTTATTATATAGGATGTTTGCAATTCTCATTGACAATTGTTTTAATCTAACATATTATTTGTCTTTCACACAACCATAAACATCTTGTCAATGTACAAAAGATACTTGCCTCTGTAATGAAATTAATAGTTGAGAGAAGTTGGATTCAAGGCCAACCTCATACTATCCTGTCTGCAGCCCCAAAGTACCCAGGTTCCACTTAGCAAAAGTTCTTCCTAAACATTTTCACTCCAAAATTCAAGAAGCCTTAGGAAAAACCGCTGAATTGTATATTTCTTTAAAATAGTGAATCTGCCTTGGCCGGGTGGCTCAGTTGATTGGAACATCATCTGGTATACCAAAGGTTGCAGGCTTGATTCCTGGTCAGGGCACCTACCAAGGTATTGGGTTTAGTCTCGGTCAGGGTGTGTATGGGAGATAACTGCTCATTGTTTCTCTTTATATCTATGTGTGTGTATTTTTCTCTCCTTTTCTCCCTCTCTCCTTCTCTTTCTCTCCCTTGCTGTCTCTCTAAAAAAATCAATAAAAGCATATCCTGGGGTGAGGATTAAAAAATATAGTGATTCTTATGGTATGTGACTTACATCTCAATAGGATGACTAATGAATGTTCTCTGTTAAGGTGACCCTTAAACAGATACTCAATTACTAAAGTAGTTAGTGAGCCACATGGAAATCAGGAAGAAAGTTGCAGGCAGAGGAAATAGCATGTGCAAAGGCCCTAAGGCAGGAGCCTGCCAGGCACATATGACAAACAATAGGAGGCCACCAGTGCTAGTGCTGGATTGGAAAGCAACGTTCAGGGAGAGGAGATGTGCTCTGAGAGGCTTCAGGGGCCAGACTACACAGGGTGGTGAGGGCCATGATAAGGACTATGGATTGTATTCATGGTGAGAAGGGAAGTCATTCTGAGAGGAGGAACATGGTTTGACTTATATTTTAACAGAATTAGGTTGGTGGGCAAAAGACCACCGAAGGAGTAAAGGGCAAAAGCAGGAAGACTAGTGTTTTAGTTCAGGCTCCAGATGGCAGTGACTGGGGCAAGATGGTAATAAGAAAGGTGGCAAGATATATTCAGAAGGTTGGAAAAATTATCCTCATTGATTTCTTTTATTCTCATTTATATTAAATACTAGAGGCCTAGTGCACGGATTCGTGCACCAGTGGGGTCCCTCAGCCTGGCCTGTGCCCTCTTACAATCTAGGACCCCTTGGGGGATGTTGGAATGCTGGTTTCGGCCTGATCCTGGGATCGGGCCAAAACTGGCAGTCCGACATCCTCCAAGGGATGTAGTAGTGCACGAAGGAGCAGGCAGCCGGGTAGGAGCCGGAGCCTGGACAGGGTGCCAAGCCACTCCCACTCACCCTGGCCCCTCTGCTCCTGCCATCTGATAGCTCTGCCGTGGAGGCAGGAGAGGCTCACCACCACTGCATCTGTGCTTGCCAGCCGTGAGCCTGGAGTCTGGCACCCATCAGTCAGCTGTGGGAACACACTGACCACCCGGGGGCAGCTCCTGCGTTGAGCGTCTGCCCCCTGTTGGTCAGTGCGCATCACAGTGACTGGTCGTTTGGTCGCTTAGGCTTTTATATATAGACTAGAGGCCTGATGAATGAAGAGATTCATGCAATAGGCCTTCCCTCCCCCTGGCTGCCGGCCAGTTTTCCTCCGGCACCTGGGACCCAGGCCTTTGCTCCGGCCGGAGCCTTCAGTCTTTGCTTCACCGCTTCCCGCCTACATATGCAAATTAACCGCCATTTTTGTTGGATTAACCTGCATACTCTCCTGATTGGCTGGTGAGCATAGCAGAGGGACAGACAATAGTTTGTCTATTATTAGGTAAGATATTTTTATTGATTTTTAGAGAGAGACAGGAAGGGATGGGGTAGAGAGATAGAAACATCGGTGAGAAAAAAACATCTTTGATTGGCTGTATCTTGCATGCCTCATATTGGATTTGAGCCCTCAATCTGAGCATATGCCCTGACTGGGAATTGAACTGGTGACCTCTTGGTTCAAGGGTTGACGCTCAACCACTGAGCCACACTAGCTGGGATGTTCTCATTTATTTTAAACAGTACATTAGAAAATATATATAATCATTTTGGCGATGGGTTATTTCTAAGAGAGAGATAATTATTATGAGGATATATTTTTGTAATTACAAATACAGAGAGAACCTTGCATCTTCAGCTATTTTTTGCCCTCTGCAGGTTAGTCTAACAGGTTTTGGTGAATGAAAGACTAGTTTAACTCCTGACATTACTGCTTATTAGCTATGGGTTCAGGCCAAGTTATCTAATCTCACCAAGCTTCTGCTTCTTCACCTCCAAAATGGGATAATGGTACCTATTATCCAGGTAGCAATGAGGATGCAATAAAAACACGTTCAACATTTAGCACATACATGACAACGAGGAAGCAGTTACTATCATGGTTATGCATAATCAAATAGACAGTGATGTTTCAAGTTATCTATTCTCCCTTATAAAGTATATAGTTCCCCACAATGATAATTCTCCTGATTAAGCACATATATAACAAAATCACAGATTTAAAAAAAGTAGAAATTTCTCTATCATTTTGGTAATCTAATATTGTAATATTTAATTACATAGGATAATATTTTGCTAAGGAAAATAAAATTTATTGTGACAGTATTTTTTTAAATATTTACATTAATTAATTTGGATAAAAAGTTGCAACACTTTAATTTTGCTTTATATTAATTAAAAATTATTTACTTTTTGGGTAGTTTTTCACAGTAAAAACACAGACAAAAAGTGGGTCAAGATTTTTAGCAAAAGAATCACAATGTGTAGCAAGCAGGAGCAAAGAATGGCTACTATAATGCCAAGCAATTTTATGCCTAATTCTTAATGAACAATCATTAATTTTAGCTTAACTGCAGATATTCAAACACAAGCATTAGCACCTCACATCAGATGTTCACTAGGCTCAAGTTTGTAAGACATTTTTTCTTTCTTTATATTTTCTTTAGTTGTTGAACAAATATTTTCATCATTTACTAGATTGAGTACTTGATTCTCAACATTATGTAGCAATTGCTAATATTAATGATGAGACTAGGTAATTTATTTCCAGATCACATAAAGAAAACAAACCAAAAAAAAAGTTGAAATAGCCAGAGGAAGAAAACAAGGGAAATCAGGGGCCTCTTAGTTTTTGGAGAACTAAAAATCACCTACTGCTGACAGCTCCATCTTCCACTCTCTGAATGCCTGTTAGTAAAAGAAAAGCAGTCCAGCCCACCCCTTGACATCTTTAATTGACTTCCTAGAGGGTGTTATCAAGAGCTACTCAAGTGGGGCTAATCGTGCCTGCAGACTGCTCACATGCGGCAAATCTGGGTGTGCTGGACTCTAAAGGGCTGGAGGGAGAGCATAAGCTCCACTCCAAGTGGGAGCAAGAATCAAGGGTTATCTAAAAAGCAACAAATAATGCCTCGTCACTCTCAAGACAGAAGGAAGATGCAATGGGGAGCCAGGGAAATTGGTGCCTAAATGCAGACTTCCTAAAGGTACTTCACATCACCACCACAGTTAGATTGTGATGGAAACTAAATGACAGAAAAACTAAATGACAGAAAAAGACACTGGACACTGAGCCTTCCTTTTGACAATTGATGTTGAGTCTTCTGAGAACATGTGCTTTTGGGAAGAGCCATCTTATGTTGAGATGAAGCAACAGGATCTGGCAAAATTCAGACAAACTCAGTGATTTCAGTGAAGCTGAAGACGCCGTGCCCACAGGGAGGGCAGTACAGCACATATGGTGCCTAAGATCCACTGCCTGGATTGCTGCCTGGGTGCCTGGCATCGGGATAAAAAAGTTTGTTTTCTTTCTGTTTTGCCACTGAATTTCTCACTTCTGTACATTAGAACTTGATATTTAATTGGAACAGAATGAAAGTTTTGTAACAAAACTCAGCATGTTGTGTCTCTTTTAGCTTTTATTAAAACATCATATTTTTACGTGAATGTCTGCCCATCAGCCCAGACTGTCCTCTACCCCCTCTCTACCAAGCTAAGATTCTTGACTTTGAAGCAGGGCCAAGCCTTGAGATTTCTCCTGTCACCACGAAACATGTGTAATTACGTGTCATGTTCTCAGAGAGCAACTCCTGTTCACTCTTAGTTTTGGATCTTCAATGACTAATTTGCTTACTGTGTCTAACTGAAAAAGTTCACTGTACAAGTAATACAAAATAGCTTTAACATTATTGTTTATTTTCTGGTTGGCATGCAATTGCAATTGAATTATATTTATTTGTAGTTCTATATAGAATACAATCTGATATTATGCCATATATTTAAAGCAGGATACTGAAGACTATGTTCAGAATTAGAGTTGTTATGGAAATACTAATAATATTTTATGAACAATTCCTCTGTCACTCTACTATAACACATGAACAGCCTTGATATTATCTTTTTTATAAGTGGAAAGAAAATAAACATTTGCATTTACTTTGCCAATTCCTTCTACATTTAGAGACACTTTATTGACCAAGTTCATTCATTACCATTTACCTCAAAGGACCTTCTATTAAAGTGAAATATTATGTGAAAATCGCTTTGCTAATGAGATCATGTACATGATGATGGTATTTGATATTTGTTAATATATGAATAAAAAGGGCATATTGGCTATTACCACCAACATTTTTGTTAAAAGAAAAAAGGATTTTTTACTCTCCCTTACATTTATATTCACCATTTTGTCTTAATTAATGTCAACTACTATAAGAATATTTTTATGTCATATTTTTGAATGTTCTATACATTCTTTCCCCTAGTTAATATAACTTTAAAAAGTTTTTCATTAATGATTGTAACTATGCAAAATTCTTTTCAAATTTTATTTAGTGATATTCTCAAAGGTGTAAAAGATGTTGTCCTTAATCAAATGATATATAAGTTTTGATAAAGACAATAGAAGATCAATTCACTTTAGAGGTAGTTAAATTGGTTGTTTTCAAGTGGTCAGCATTAGTTTCATTCTGCTCCTTGTTGTCCCATGAGAATTTTATCTTTTTAAGCGATAAGTCATAAAATAAAATAAAAAATCTTCTTTATATTAGCCACAGTAAACTATTCAAGCAATTTCTCTTGCCATCTCCTAGGATTAAGCCACTTTTACACACTTAGAAAATGGTAGACTAAATTATAAGTATAGCCTGAGTATAGAAATGATTATACTACAAGGCAAAACTAACTTTTCCAAATCATGATGATTCATAACTTGTCCCAACAAACTGAATTAGCAGTATGTCAACTTCTATCATAAATGAATGGATATAAACAAATTATTATAAATAGCATAAGTACTTAGAGTAGAAAAAAAGTAGAATAAAGAAATACATTTTTCAACGGTATATGAAAATTAGAAGAATGTCAAGGAATGTCTTATGAACTTAGAAGAATGTCAAAGAAATATTCAAAGGACAACCTTCCAACATGTCATGTTGTGAAATATTATAGCTCAGACACACAATGAATTTAATAATTTTCTCTACAGATAATACCAATACAGACAAAAAGTGATGTCATAGCATAAATTGTTGCACAGAAGATAAATATAAACATTTCCATCCTCCTGCCTTTAAGTAAC
This sequence comes from Myotis lucifugus, assembly GCF_000147115.1. NCBI lineage: Eukaryota > Metazoa > Chordata > Mammalia > Chiroptera > Vespertilionidae > Myotis > Myotis lucifugus. The sequence goes on along the minus strand of NW_005871168.1, from coordinate 1,952,799 downwards.
CACTACATAAAAAGGTGCCTAATTATGAAGCCTGATATGAATCACAAATCTTCCCATTTCCCAGTGACTCCTCTTCTCTTTCTTCCCAGAAGCTCATGTTAAAAAGATCAACTGGTTATTTGCCTTTTTTTCAGAGAGTTAATTGATGTAAATTAATAAAATATTTGTTAAATTACAACTCCATGCCATGTACTCAAATGAGGCCTGGGAAATAGCAGTTAATAAGATACAGTTTCTCTCCTCAATGATCTTGGAGTCTAATGAAAACTGGGGTTATAAAATTTAATAATTTCCAAAAATAATCAGGAATATTAACTAAATTTTACATGCCTTGTTGCACAGCTGTTTGACAAGGGGGGAAAAGCCCTCCATTTTTTACAAATTAGATTATCCCCAATTCCTTTTAGCCCTAACATCCAATAACATAAATAAAACTGTAATTAAAATCAAGTATTGTCAGAAAATGTAAAATTATAAGTTCCAATTAACGGATCTGAGTAGAAATTTAGATTTAATATAAGAAGAAGAGCCAGCCTTTACAATTATAATTTATCAGAGTCAATCACATAGATGAGTGTTTGGGGAGAAACGATCCTTTATTAAAGTCTGCACTCCCAAACTCTAATATAATGTTCAGGGGAGCTGCTCTATAATGGTTACTGAATTAAAAAGATGACATAGGAGATAATTTATGAAACAAATGTAATATTTTTATTTTGTTTAATAAGTATTTCCAAAATGTTGAAGGAAGGAATTGAATAAATAATATGGTACATGTAGTTTGGGACAAATGAGATCACAGAATAAGGTGTCTGTCAGCCGTCAGATATAAGTAGGTTTGGATATGCAGATCTGTGTTGCTAGGTTATAGATAAACACTTGGGAAATGTCAGCACCCATGTATTAACTAACCACATGAGAGTAAAAGGCATTTCTCAAGGATTTCGAAGAGGCCCTGGAAGAGAGCTCAGGAAATACCAACTTCACAGAGCAAGCTGAAGAAGTGGAAAATATAGAATACTGCAATTTAATTAACATTGACTTGTATGTGTGCTCTTGATATTCAAACCTATTTCTGCAAACTGACTATATTTTTGCAATTAATTCATGTTTTTATAGAAAAACATGCTTTGGTATCGATAGGGGGACTTATAATCTGATAGAGCACCTGATTAATCTGAAAAATAATCATATTATTTTAAATCTTAGTACACATATACTTATGTGAATAGGGGGTTAAGTTTTTCTAAAGTTTCCTTTTCAAGTCCTATGCAAAGCGATTAAGGAAGTGACTCAACTGTGAATCCACCAAGCAGAACCGATAAGCATGGTCAGACCGACCCAATAGGAGTCAAAACATCATCTTATTTCCTGATGATTAAGGACAATAGTTAAAGTGTGTGGACCTCCAGGGCTGCACATAGTTGCATTTCATTCTGAGCCTCATACTAGCCCCTTCCCCTTTATAATCCTGTCCCCTACACCCTGCTGTAAGACAGGATTTGAATGCTTGTAAGTACCCTGTCTTCTTGGTTGGCTGGCCTTCTCAATAAACGCTTTAAATGAGTCAACCCTGCCTTCGTTATTGGACACAGCGACAGGCAGCCCGAGCCCACCCGGGATTTCCTAGTAACAGTACTAGGGTACAAAAATTACATTTATCATATTAATCATTTAAAAACTAATGTTATCATCTATAAGCTGGATCTAGTAATAATAGCTCATTTATTAAGCACTTACTATATATACTGGTTACTATTTTAAATACTTAGCAGGCATTATTTGTTTTAATCTAAAAAACAGTCCTAAAGATACATATTGTTAAATTGTCACCTTGCAAATGAGACTATCTAGCCATACAAATATATACTTGCTAAATATTTGCCCACTTTTTCCATGTTAGTAAAGGAATCTGTCTGTTTTACCCAAAGACGTGCTCTTTATATTCACTATATAAGATTAAAATATAAACACATTTAAATTATCTGAACTTAACTATATACACTTAGAAAGAGAGAAAGAAAGACTCTACTGTATTTCCACAATTCAGTCAATTCAAACACTATTCCTATGAAATGGGGTTTAGAAATCTATTCTCTGAGTCTCCATTTCCACATGTAATGTGAACATCTCACTATTCTGATTGTGTTAATCAGTATGATACTTTATGGATGATTTGAAGGATATTCAAGGATGATTTCTTCACTGTTTTGCCTATGAATTAACTTTTAAAAACTTTTCCCATAAAATGTAATTCAGTAAGCTGATTATTGTTTTTCTAGGGGGAATTATGGAAGGCAGGAAGAAGGAGGAGGAAAGAGGGAGCATGGAAGAAAGACACAAAATAAGGGGGGAGGGAAGAAAGAAATCAAATAGAGTTAGCACATCTTGACTGATAATCAGGGAATTCTCAAATTTTAGAGTGAGATCTTATGATGATCTTCTCATTTATCCATTTAACAAATAGTAAATAAAACCCAATTGTGTGCAAGCACTGTGCTAGTATTGGGGAATGCAATGTTGAGCCAAAACATACATGGACCCTGTAGGCTTTCATTGGAACAGCTATACTCTCTTGTCCTGAGGACATTAGGCCAAGAGTATATGACCTAGAGAGTGAAAAACAGGAGTTCAGAGAAAAGCACGATGAGATCATAATTTAGGACAGAAGTAGGAACAGAAGTGATAGATTGTGTGTGTGTGTGTGTGTGTGTGTGTGTGTGTGTGTGTAAACTTTGGAGGATCATTTTAACACAGCAATTAAAAATTTTAATTTTTATAGCTAGGGATCTTTTCAAAACTTCTAAAGTCAAAGGAACTCAACAGAGAGAATCAGAAATTATAAATGTTGCTAAGTAAAAGTTTTCTACACTGAATTTCAAGCCATAGAAGAAAATGTTGATATAACTGGGAATTAGAACATATAGAAATCCACTTCCATGGCATCTGTTCTAATGTCCTCTGAGACTCAGAACTGTTCTCAAATATTTTAGAATTTTTGAAAAAGAATTACACTAAATAATATAACTGTTGAAACTCAATGCTGAATGTAATAATTAAAAAAAAAAGCAACTATGGGGCTTGGAACATCCTCTTTAACTTTGTAGAATTTCAAATGTGAATTCAACATGTTTCCCAATACTCTCTGTTTTAATTAACAAGAATCAAAAATAGATTCTCTAGTTACTCAGGTTGAATGCCATTTATTATTTCAAAAGTGATTCTAAATATGTAAAAATACAAAGGTATTTTCCTTCCAGCATATTCACCTGTTCCTTGCTTCAGTGTATGAATAGCACAAGGAAATCTCTAACCCCTCTAAAAGATAAAGCCTTTAGACTTATTATACATAATCTGTTATCTTTGATACTGAAAAACTAAAAATCACATATGTAAGTATCCGCAAACAATATTTAAAGTTTTCATGTTAGTTGCTGAGATCAAAGAAATAAAAAATAAAATTTATTACACATACCAGTTCTAAAATAATAATAATTTGGGGATATTTATTATCCAATAAGCAGCATACTGGGTATTTAACCTCTAAAACCGACATCACTTTTCAAGAGATTATCTCCAATTCAAAGACTTATGTTTCTGAGTTTCAGAAATTGACTTTTCTAATGTCATGAAGCTTAGAGTTGGAAATCAAGAGCTCTTTCTCTCTAAAGCAAGTACTCTTTTCACTTCCCTTACAAGAAAATGGTTTATTTTAGTTTAAGTTACAGGATTAATATCCCATGTTCACAACAAGGAGTGGGTTGTCTCATTCAACAACAAAGTGTGAAAAGTCGATTTGAACACGTTAACACTGGATTCTCAATTCTAAATAAAAACTAGCTTACTCTTCAATACCGTTATTCTAAAATATGCCCAGAGAAAAGTGTCTAGAATTAGCAACCAGATATTTCTCATATGAGGAAACAAAAGCTCTGACACACACATCACTAATTTAGAACATTTTTTTAAATATAGTCACAGGAGACTTGAAGATTTTTCTTTCACTAGAGCTGAACTAAAAGAAGCTGAAACAAACAAACAAAATTACTCAGTCAAATGGTGGGATTCGTTATTTTTATTTTTGTGTCTGCTGAAAAGAAAAAGCCTGTTGTGCTTACCAAGAAGGTCTGTGCCTTGCCGTGAGCAGAGCTAGAACTGCTCACCTGCTAACAAAAGGCCAGCAATCCCCTCTGGACTCTTTGAGGTCTGACTTTCCTTACATGAAAACACCATTCTTTTCACTTGAATAATTTTGTACAAATAAACTCAGATTTTGCTAGCTAAGCACGTGGAAGTCATATAAAGCACACCTAATCACACAGTTTAAGCATTCAGAACGTAGCATATCGCAAAAACTGCAGTGCTGTTTCTGTCAAAACCTGTCACCTGATGCATAAAATTGTTGGTTTTATGAGTCATTTTTCAGTGAACTCTAATGGAAATGTGGCTGATGGAGATTTTAATGAAAAATGCAGATTTCTTTCTTTCTTTTTTGAATAAAACAATGAAAACCATCCTCTCTATGATTAAAATTAACACTTTTTTGGTAAATAAAGAAAAAGCCCCTTTCAACATATTTCAAATACTTATAAACTTTACAGCACACATATTATCTCTTCACCTCTCTAAAAATGTATTTGACAATCTAATTCTGTATCCAACAACATAAAAATTCATTCACCTTCATTTTTTAATTCAAAGATGAAAATTAAAAACATATACCCTTTCTTCCTTCTTACCTCTATTTTGTTTTTATAATCTTAACTATTTGCTTGTCACTACAAGTATTACAAGCTATGAACTTCAAGCTCAAATTTTCTTTTATACATTTTAATAAATTTTGAGTTACAGAATAGAATATTTAATCAAGGTTAATTCTAAAACAATCATAAAATAGCACTTAGTGTGTTTATTATTATATCTTTATTATTAAATCAACTGACATATATGACTGAATGCCCAATATTCTTAGAAATATTTACATTTAATTTGATGACCAATAAAACCACAAAACTTACTTTAGAGAGCTAAGATACTTATTAACATTTTATAGATATCTTTAAATAGTCATAAATGATTTGGTACTTTAAATAAAACGATATAACCATATTAAATGAAATATATTATAGATGAATTTTATTCACATTTCCTCAGATGATTTATTTTCACATACATCTGCATATAAACAGGTAAAAACCCTGTCAGTTATAAGTAATTTTATGAAGAAAAACTTAATGCTGGTCTTAAGCCCAGAATTCAGTCAGAGGATAGAAGTGACTTAAAGTTCAGTAAGTGATGAAGTTTTAATTGTTGCCCAATTGCCCACTGAAGTTGCCATTCTTTTGAACCAAAGTTTCAACTAATTTTATTTCATTGGATTTTATTACTCCACAGGGTGTAAGGCACATAAACATCTCCAATAGCTGCCCTTTTCCTTAAGAGGTATATGCATCAATTAACTATTGCTGCCTCACCATTTCAAAACTGAATGACTTAAAAAAAGCTGACTTAATAGTTTACAACAACTATTTCATTGGCTTATAGTTGTGAGGTCAACAATGAGGGCTGAACTTCACTGAGTGGTTTTTCTGATCTTTGCTTAGGGGCTGTAATAGGTCTGGATGGTCAAAGATGGTCTCATCTACATTTCTAGGTAGTTGGTGCTGGCTGTGGTCACTGGACGGCTGTATGGCTGTATGATTGAGTAACTGTCCCCACTTGGCCTCTTAACCTCAAGGGGTAATTTTCAACCTTTTCCATCTCATGGCACATATAAACTAATTACTAAAATTCTGTGGCACACCGAAAAATATATTTTTTGTGAACCTGACACACCAAAAGCTATCATTTAAATTTTTTCACATGGGGCACCTCTTTGTCGTGTTTGGCTGTTGTCTTTTTTTTTTTTTTTTTTTTTTTTTTTTTACAAACGTCAGTGTCCCTGTCTACTAGTAAATAGTCAAGTAGTGAATGTTCTAAAATTCTTGTGGCACACCCGTTGAAAATTGCTGTTGTAGGCCAAGCTACAATGTTCCAAAAAGTCAAATGTTGAAACAGCAGGGCCCCCAAGAGGTGTTGGTTCAGCATATCAATTCTAGTGCATTCTATCAGTCAAAATAAGTCACAAGACCAGCCCATATTCAAGATAAATTAATTCCTCCTCTTGATAGAAGTGACAAAGTCACCTTGTAAGGAGTATAAATATAGGGATGAAGGATTATTATACCCATCTTCGCAAACCCTCCACCATACTTAAAAACTTAATGTGTCACTTTGTAATATTTATGTACAATAAGCAAGAGTTTATATTCAACAGGATATTTCTCTCATACTCGATTTAAATAGTTCAACATTGCAGGCACTTTTCTCTATCTTACAATTTTCCATAGAAAAAACTAAAAAATAATTAAAAATAAGACAACCAAAATATAAAGGTTTAACAACATGGATTCTCTCTTTCTTTATTGTATTTTTGCTCACTAGAACTTCTCAATTAGTGAAATTTAATTTTGGAACCAGCAGATCTCAATTTTACTTTTAATTTAAGGAAAACTGCTCATTAGTTCAAAGGAATACTACCCATGATACAAACGCCTTCCCAAGCAAGGTGTGATGCCAATTTTTAAAAATATAATTTACAAGGTCCACTTGTGATCTACTGGTCTCTCCAGATATTCCATAAGCAGACTATATTGGTTTATATTGCAGAGTAATAGAACTAAGTGAAGTCTATCATGTTAAACTTGAGTTTAGTGTATAAAAACATTGTTTTAAAAATTTATTTTTCTATGTTCCCAGAATTTAACAGATGTTAACAATCCAACGATAATACTTAAGAACCTCTTCATTATTAATGGGCAGAAACAAAAGCACAAATGTAGACTATTCCAACACATGGCAATCAGAACACCATGTTTCTCAGTACCACAAGCTTCATCAAACATATTAACGGTGCCCTCACCCATTATATACAAGAACAGATACTACTCATCGACTGTCTAGCTATACTGCTAAGTGACCATGCTGTTGTTATGGAAGATTTCTGGGCATAGTGTCAATTTAAATCTCAATATACTTTAGAGGAAATTCCTTCAAATAGCAATGGATGAACAGGTTTTCCTTTTTCAAAGCTGGATCTCACTTTTCTTTGAGAAAACTCTTCCTCTCCATGAATTTAAAGGGCATCTAATTGGCTTGTTTACACTTCCTCATTTCCCCAAACCATTTTGCTTCATTTAGTACATTCTGTCACAGGGAAAATGATTTGGAATTTAAAATGGATTAATTCTGCTTAAACAGATGTCAAAGATGAGGTACATTGGTTTTAACAACTATTTAGGGGCCATGAGAGGATTAGCTTTTCCCATGTAAGAGCCTATCATGAGCATCCAAAAAATTGTTTTCTGTTTTCCTCCACAGCTATATTGCACTAAAATTAGTCAAATTTATTGAGCAATGGTTGTGTGTATCAGTGCAGAGAACTGACATGCATCTTTAATTTAAAATACTCTGCTAATGAATAGTAGAAAATATATGGAAATAGTTTTGTTTTACTAAAAACCACATGAAAAATATGCAATGCCTGTTTTTACATTCTGTTTTAAACAAAAAACAAAAAAAAACACAAAAATTATGCTCCTTACATTATACTTCAAAAGATGTTACAACATAATGAACAGATTTGGACATGCATTTGTTTTTTGTTATGGTTTTTTGTGGCAGTGACATTGGGGTGAAATGAGAAATTAATATTTGCCCAGCAATTAAATCAGACAAGGCAAGATAGTGATATAGTGGTATAAATACCATTTAGAATTATTATTTGTTTCTAATTCTATAATACACATGGGAAAATATTACTATAGGAGATGGAGAAGCAATAGAATATTAATTGCCTGTGCCACCATTTTCTTTGTGTATGTTTGCACGTGTGTGTGTGTGTGTGTGTGTGTGAGAGAGACTGATGTCCACAATTTTGTCTTAGTAAGTGATTCTTTGACAATTAGATGGAGCTAAAAGTATTTAGTGGCCTGAAGTATGATGCTATTAACATCAACTAGAGAGACAGAAAAAAATCAATACAAATTTTGCTCAGAATTAGCAAATAACCTACTGATTTCTTGCTGGTCCTCTAGAGGGGAGAGTTTGTGGAATCCTTGAATTCAAGGGAAGATACCCTGGATTTATTTCTGCAGAAAAGCTTAACTCACATACCTGATGAATAAAGGCATAAGTCTACATGAGTCAATGCCTCGGGGTAATTGGAGTTACAGACCCAATTACTACATGTCATCCTCAGTAATTATTTTATCTGTGCAGTATATTAGCCATAGTCTCACATGTTCCTATGGCTTATATTTCAAAGAAAAGCTAGTTTTGATATTTTAAAATTTGCAAAAGCATGCTTTTAAATTGTTGAAAAGCAACTGTTACCTTTCTATTCTAGTGCAATTAATTAACCAAAATATGACTTTATTTTTTCTAAGAAACTTACCATGGAAACACTAGCTTCCCAGTTACCAAGTTAAGTTTATGTGTGTACTTAAATTGTGTATTCATCTTATTGAGAGACTTCCTGGACAAACTTACGAAGTACCTAATCCTGTTTTACAAAATTATTTACAATTACAAGAGTCTTCTTTTTCTTTTATGAGTTTTGGTTAAAGATCACATTTAGGTAGCATATATGAACATTTTTGTATGAACATTTAAGGTTGAGAGTATGAAACAACACATATAATTATTGGGGGGAGGGGAATCTTTTGTGGGCAGTTAACATGCTCACATTAAACCAAATAAATATTGAATATTATGGTCATTCAACTGGTTTCTAGTGGTCTTGAAATAGTTTTAATTTTAAAATATTTTTTAAATAAAAAAGGATTAAATTTTGAAAATGTATCTTTCCACTATCAATGCAGAGTGACTAATGATGCCAGAAGCCAGGTGCCCATCTTCCTGCTTTCACGTCAGTCCTCTTAAGACACTCAATTATTTGAGTCCTTGAAAAGGCTGTATCTAAGGAAGAAGCAAAATATGCCAGCGGTACAGCAGGAGGTGTCTTCAGGCTGGTGTGGCACATCAATCACTTACTGATTTTTATTTGCCAAAAAAAGGGCAATATGCCAGTGAAAGCATGAGAATGCCAAAGCAGCTTAGTTTTGGGAACTAAAAAGCACTGCACGGCAGACAGGGCCTGTCCTGATTCAGTCACAGCACTTAGTAAGGATCTCCTGACACAGCAGACATAGGTAGTGGTTCAGCTGACAACTCCTCACTGGAGATACTAGCGAATCAGATATGAAACCCAGGTGCTTCCTCTGTACATTATACAACTTAAATAAAGCTTTTACCTCACTCCCAGAGCTCAAGATAAAGAGATGTGCTCTTTTCAAGAGTAATAGTCACCTCTTTCCAAAATAGGATTTTATATTTGATTCATTCAGGGACTTTACTATACAAGTAGCAAATGTTTGTGGAAAGAAAATGCTGCTAAATAAAAATTCCCGTGAATACTCGCACCTTTTTCTTCCTCCTTAAAACTTCTCTGGGTATCAAAGTGTTAGTTTCAATTAACTGAACATAACAAAATATAATGTTTCTGTCAAAGGGGAGATTAATAGACACCAACAGGCAGAAAGTTGTATAAGACTCAGGAGTTATTAAGGATGCTTGCATGGAGACATGAGTTAATGTATACAGAACATCCTGAAAACATGAAAGTTTTATGCTCACATATCCACCTAATCAGAGCAAGTGAATAATTACATACTCAGATCTATCAAGCTCCATAAAAAGCCCATAATCTCTTAAAAACCTCATCTTCTGTATTAATTAGGAGGTTAGTTTTTCTAATAAAGTATATAAATGCATGAACCTAAACTAATTTATGCAAATACATGTATAGGAAGGGGAAATAGGAATATTAAAATTCTACTCAGCTGTATTTTTGAATTTATGTCAAGTTTAGAGGGAAATGTTGAGTACAGAGAAGACCTAAAATCAAAGATGAAGGTGTAGACAATAATAACTAAAAGTAAATACAGAAATAACCAGGAGAAAAGAGGTGAAAATAATAAGGAATATTATCTCTGATTTCAGACGTTTACAGCCTGGGATTCTATACACAGAATATTTTAGAAGTCTGAGAAGTTGGTAACAGTGACATAGGACTAAAGAAAGAAATTAAGATTTGGTGTGAGAGGGGAGCTCTGCATTAAATAACTCATGGCATTACCTTCATTCCTCCTTTTGTCCAACATGCTATCTTAATGCTATGTTTGCCTGCCAGGGACATGGCTACAACTGCATGGACAAAAGAGAGAGAGATTCTCCAAATAAAGTCAGAGGACCTAAATGCTTTTAATATGAAAAATTATTAAGGTGTTAAATTATAAATTATTTATATTAGTGTCTTACAAGAACATTGTAAAATGTTTTGGAGGAAAAATGAAGAGAATAATGGTATTTTTTTTCTTAAAATGCCCTTTTATTTCATAAAATTCAAATGTCTGTTCTTTTGGCGTTCCAAAAGAACAAAGGAACCCCAAAAGAACAGACATTTATCCTCCAATACTATTCTGAGAGCGTGCTTGATCATTACAAAATTGAGTGGAACTGTACTGCTTTGATATTAACAGTGAAACTTAGACTACTTCATGGACCAAAATATGCAAATGATGTACCTTATAGAAAGAGGTTTTGAAAATCTTAGATTTCAAAGGAGGAAAAATCCATGTCAAGCTGAATTAATTTTTCTTCTGAAACTGTTTCCTTTTCTGACAAAAATAATGATAATAACCACCCTACCTTATATATCTGATAAATATTTTGGAAGATTATAAAACATAATGTATGAAAATGGTTCTATAAACAGTTCTGAGCTATAAAAATATTATTAAAGCAAAAATGAGACCTTTGAATTTACATTTATTTTTCTTCTGGCTTTATCAACTCAAACTCTAGCATTCCACAGAAGTATCTAACAGTTTGAACAATATTAGATTTGAATTTTATTTTTTAAGTATATTAAAATATTATGCACTAAGATACAGCCCTAAACCCCAATTGGAAAATCACTCTATGTACTGCTCCTTTAACTGACCTCCATCAGAGCTTAGTCTCAAACTCTTCCCAAGAATTGAATGTAAAATTAAAGTGCTTAGTAGTGCTAATATTTGTATAATATTGTAAAGTTAGCAAAACTACTTCAGACACTGGATACAGGACGTTCATACACATTATATTATCATGAATCTTGAATCAGGGGCTTGTAATTTTCCTTTATGATCTTTAGTTTGTTTGTTTAAGCTTGTTCACTTGTAAAAAAAAAAACACAAAAAAACGTGAACTTTATTCATTTGTATAATGGTACAAATGAGAATGCTACCACCTAAACTCTGGTAAGGTCAGTTTATGATTAGGAATATGTGCTACATGGGATCATAACACATTACAGTGCTAGAGTTATTTTACCAAAACCAAATGACAGAACATTCATATCAACATGAAGTTGTACTGTAGACTATTTGGAGATCCATTCATTTTGGATTCTTACTATCATACATTTGTAATCATATGGTTTAAAATACTGTTTGATTATATTTTATATGTTTGAGTTCTGCTTTTGAAAAAGTTTTCATTAGTTTAAAAAATGTTTAAAAATTAGTGTTATCTCTTATATTATAGGATGGTCTTGCATAATGGCCATACTCTATATTTGAACTGGAAAAAGCAGAATGCAGCAGTACATAATTATAAATTTTATATTATTCTCATATTTTAATTAATAGTTATAAATAAATTATAAAATGTTTTGTGTTTAAACTTTAATAAAAACTCAAATTTAAAATATTTTAAAGCTTTCCTTAACCCATAAACAAATATTCATAAGCATCAGCAAAAATAATCATTCTAAAATGAGTTTTCTTTTAATTGATAAACAGTAGGATAAAGTAGCATTCTTTTAGTATGTTTCATCTTATTCACCAAAATTGATGTTTAAAGTTTAGAAACTATAAGTTAGTTTTCTGCAAGAGTAAAAAAAATGTCACTTTGAAAACCTCTACCAAAGACATTAATCTTGAAACTTTTACTCCTGGTGATCATTTTTCTTCAGTTTGATCCCAAAGGCCTTGCTCACACAGATGTCTTGGAATACTGATTTCTTATGCAGTGCATCTCATTTTATATAGGAATTCTTTCCTTATTTAAACTCATACATAAAAATACATATTTTTTTAGTATCTCTTATTTTTAATCCCTCCAAAATGCTTTTAAGGTCTGCCTTACAACAGTGTTAAATGAAAAGTATTGGTATTCTTTAATACAATTGTAATACTATTTTTACTTTATCCTATATGTTACTTTATGCCACATGCAGGCATATACACACACATATGCACCCACATTCCTGTCACTCTTGAAAACATTATGATTTGCACAGCAGAAGTCAAAACATGTTTTTTGAATTAAATTTAAGGATGCAATTCTCAAACCAAAGAAAAAAATGGAAAGAGCTGCTCTATTATCAAACTAGTTGAACAATGAAGGTCACGTGGGTCAAGCCCCAGAATGAAAGAGAACATGTACACAGATAGGATGACACGCCAAATAATCCTCTATCCACCTCTCCACGCCTCTCACTGTCATCTTCTCCATTAAACCCTGACTTTCCAGACTCCATAAAAAATCTTTGCCAAAAAGAATTGCACAGATTTTGAAAAACATAAAAAGATTTATGGCAAGTGAAGGGGAAAAAGGGAAGAAAAGAAGGTAAATTTAGGGCTTTTCCTGGATCTGGGACCTCAATTCAAGGGCCTCCTCTCCCAAGTGCTCCCACTACCTCAAATATTTCTCAAGAGGGAGTTTCCTGGAGAATTCACAATAGTGGAAATAAAAAAATGGATCCAGAAGAAACTGACCAGAATCAGATTGTACACTAGGCTGAAACTTTACTTCTTCCTCTGGAAAGAATAAATAATAAATAAAATTGGGATTTCACATAGGCAATGAGGTTTAGGAAAATTTTAAGACGTTTTATCCAATTAGACAACAGCCAAATGTTTACATTACTATAGCTCAGTGAATTTATCCTTTTATCATTTATCTTCTAATAGAATAAAAAGAAAGCTTCCCTTTATCATGCTAAGCTCATTATAAAAAGAAATCTTTATTACTGTAAATGCAAAATTGTCATATTTATTTGAAGAATACTCAATAGGCAGTGCTGGTATCTAACTTTTATTTAGATCTAGACAATCTCAATGAATTTTGGAATTCAATACAAAGAAAGATGTAAAACGACATATAAAAGTAATCAGAGGGACAAAGCCATGGATTAATAGGTATATTACAGCCATCATTATAAAAAATTAGGCTTTTTATTGACCACACTAGAGGCCGGGTGCACAAAAATTTGTGCACTCGGGGGGGTCCCTCAGCCCAGCCTGTGCCCTCTCACAGTCTGGGACCCCTTGGGGGATGTCCACCTGGTGGCTTAGGCCCACTCCACAAGGGATTGGGCCTAAGCTGGCAGTCAGACATCCCTCTGGCAGCCCGGGAGCCCTCGGGGGATGTCCACTGCCACCAGACACCTCCCAACCTGGGGCAGCTCTTGCATTGACCATCTGCCCCCTGGTGGTCAGTGCACATCATCGACTGGTCATTCTGCTGGTTGTTCAGCTAATAGGTCAATTTGCATATTAGGGTTTTAGTATATAGGATTTTATTCTGAAATCCAGAATTTCTATACATACATTAGTTTCCATGTTCCTTTTGAGTCACCTCAAAAGATCACATGTGATCATATTAAAAACTTCAAAACACCCCAAAGACATGCTTATTTTAATAATTTATAAAATATAGTGTTTTTATTTCTAAAGTAGCAATATTGATACAGGGCTGACACCTAGCTTTGCTCTTGAAATGTAACAGGTCCTCGAAAATAAAATCTAGGGAAGGGGCAGAAAGAAAGTTTGTGATAGGTATTTTTTCCAAAGCTATAATGCTGCAGATAGCCTTCTTTGGTTCTATAATGTAGTATATAAGTCTATGTAATGATAATTTTTTTCATATTTATATATTTCACTACAGCATATTAAATTTTATTCCACAGGGGGAAGAGTTGGCAATCTGATGAATTACTACTTTATGATTATGCTAGGAAGTATTTCTTCCATCTCTCAACTTTTCATCAACCCGGCATGATATGTTTGATTTTTTAAAACCTGAAACTTAAGAAAATCTGAAGGTAATATATAAAAATGTGGATTTGCAAACTTAAGAAGCAACTATATTATGAATCACATTTGGCTCTCTAAAACCAAGCACAGCTGTAGGATACACATTAATTGAAGAATTAAATCCAAAGTCATAATACAGGCATAAGCTCAAAGTAATAAAGAAAAAATACTTTAAAGAAAGAATTAAGCCCGAGCCTGGTTTGCTCAGTGATTAGAATGTTGGCCTAGGGACTATATAGTTTAGGGTTTGATTCTGGTCAAGGGCACACACCTTGGTTGCAGGCTCCTTCCCAGCCCGGGCCCTGGTAGGGGCATTTGCAGGAGGCAACCAATCAATGTTTCTCTCACATATAATTAAATAAATAAACAAACAAACAAACAAATAAATAAATAAATAACTACTTAAAAGTTCAAGATCTATATAGAGCTAATTGGATTATAAGTTCTAGTAAATGGTTCTGCTTGGAAGGGAGTCAACTTGATGGTAGCCAATATCACAAAAGACAAGAGATATATTAATAGGCCATTACATGTTCCACATTAAATTTTCTTGTCAGTTTGAAAAAATGTATGACTAGTCTAATAAAACTTGAAGGCGACCAAAAAATGTACAAGCCCTTTGGTTCCCAGAGGATTATATACTTGAGGACATTTGAAAATGACAATGGAATTGGAAAAAGGTTTTCAACAGAAAAGATATGGTGGAATGAGAGCAAGACTGAGTTCATATAATGCCTTTATCTCACAAACTCACCATAAAGTCATTCTTGATTAAGAAATGAGTCTTGACTTCTTATAAGGGGTTCTTATGAATCCGGTATGGTGTTTCAGTCGTTAACTTAGGCTGTGAATTTTTGCTCTCTAAACCTAATGAATTCCTTTATAAACACCTCTAAGATGAACTTAAAGATATGTTCATTTTATGGTCTCCAGTAATCTGGGATGCCCCATTGCTTCCATGACCTTTGCCAACCCTGTTTCATTCTTAACTGTTCTGTGCTGCACATCTACATTGATCTGTGGACAAAGCATTGTCAGATGGAATCAATACATCATTCATTTGATATCGAAACTGGCTTTTGCTTAGTTTACCTTCATTTTTTAGCAGATCAATAGTGCTAAACGGATGCATTACAGATTGAGCATACTATTAATATCTGTCTTCAAGCTAGTTAACACGGGGATACAGCTTTATAGGTAGACTTTAGGAGGAAAACATCTTTTGAAACTATTACATTTGTATTTAAAATTGCCT
Organism: Myotis lucifugus; assembly: GCF_000147115.1. Lineage (NCBI taxonomy): Eukaryota > Metazoa > Chordata > Mammalia > Chiroptera > Vespertilionidae > Myotis > Myotis lucifugus. The sequence continues at coordinate 1,937,301 of NW_005871168.1, read as the reverse complement.
CTAAATATGAATGTTTTTATAAAAATTAATTTCTTTAAAAAACAGCTATTTTTAACATTTTTAAGTATTTACTTGGTTTAAAAAGACATTTTAGTCAGCTTTCTAATAAGTTATTTGAAATAAAATATTTCTCATTGATATATCAGGGAAAGGAGTTCATTTTTGTCTATAATATTTGATTTATAAAAATATAAACAGATTCATAGAGTATTTTTGAGATAGTTAAAAATTAATTTTAAATTTTCTGAGGAAAATAACTTTTTATTATCTATGTAAAAATGCACATTTCTTATTTTTTTAAAAAGAGTGTTAACTTTTTAACCTACTTTGTAGTTTGTATTGCAGGGTTCATCTTACTGATGACAAAAGACAATTGAGGCCATTTTCCTTCAATCTCATCAATATATTCATTAGCAGGACTTCATCAATCTCACTGCACTAAGAAAATATTAAATCTTTCAAGCATATTAAAATTGATTTCATGATTTGGAGATCAAGTATTCATTATTAGGCCATTTCTTTATTTTATGTGTGAGTGCATTAAAAATAATAATACCCTGTGAAGTGGCCTTAAAGTAAAAGAATATCCAGTGAAGCCATTACCTATGTAAGGTTAATAAGGTACACAATTTATTCAATTTGACCCTTAACTCCCAAAACACTGTTACATATTGATTTGTCCTTCCTTTACCTTGGACCGAGTAGCTGGACCTCACCAAGCATTCGTTATACGTGGCAATGGGAAACAAGAAGAACAAATGAACTCTAATCCTTCTTTGAAGTGTACTGCAGTGCATGGCTTCAAGGTCTCGTACAGTGGTTCCCAACCTTTTTTTGGCCATGCCCCACCTAAGCATCTCTAAAATGTTGATGCCCCTGTGACATATAATTCTTATTATTCAAAAAGTGAACTCCTATTCATGTGGAGGAAGCCAGAAGGGCCATTAACTTGGTCTAAACAAGTTTCCAAAAAACATGGCATCCAATGAACAGAAAAATCAAAGAACAAAAGGACAGTAGAAGTACTGAGGAAGAAATTGTTAAATAATAATAATATGATGTGATGTGAAAAATAGCAAATAAAGCTTTGAAACATATAACAGAGAACTAAAATGCATAAATATGTCACAATATATATTTATATGAAGCCCCTAGAACCTAAGAAATGCAAAAAAATCACTGTTAATAACTCATTCTCAAATTGCCCCCCTTAAAAATCAAATTGCCCCCCTGTGGGGCATGTGGACCAGGTTGGAAACCACTGTCTAGTAGCTTAAATTTAAAACTCAAGTTCACTTAGTTACCATAAATGGTGATATCAATAACTATCTTATATAAGACTAGAGGCCTGATGCACAAAATTCGTGCAAGAGTAGGCATTCCTTCCCCTGGCTGCCGGCACTGGCTTCCCGCTGGCACCAGGGACCTGGGCTTCCCTTGCAGCCCCAGCTTTATGCAGAAGGTCTTCTGGAAGGACGTCCAGAAGAACGTTTGGTCTAATTAGCATATTACACTTTTATTATTATAGATTGTATGTATTAAATGAGCTCATTCATTCAGTCTGTCAGTAGATTAATTTCTTTCAATATTTATAGAGTTGTTGTGTTAGGACATAAAATTATACATAGCCCTAATTCAGGAGTAGATAGCCCCTGTCCTCCTAGCGATTACATTTCAGTACAGATGACAGTTTTTTACATAAATATGTACTAATTTACTTCATTACAATTGTGATTACAGCTGCATATGAAAAGTTTTGGATACTTCACCAAGTCTAATCATTCTCAAAACATTCACATTGGAGATATGACTTCATTTCTGCAAAGAAAAGTGTCGGAGATTATCTAGGCCAAGGATAAGGGAATGAGAGCCTTCTTTGTAGAAGAAACAACATAAGCAAAGATAGAAGAACAATATGTTTGAGGATGTGAAAAAGGATCAGGTAGGGCCTTGTAAGTAACATTAATGATATTGGACTCACCTCCTTGCCCCCCAAAATGAGGTCATTGAAAAGTTTGAAGGAATTAAGCAAAGGAAAAAAACAAAACAAAACATGAGATATGGACACAAAGAACAGTATGGTGATTGCCAGAGGGAAGTGAGGTTGGGGGAGGTAAAAAGAATAAAGAGGGGATAAATGATAATGGAAGGAGACTTGACTTGGGTGGAAACACACAATATAATACACAGATGATGTGTTGTAGAATCTTATACCTGAAACCTATAAAATTTTATTAACCAATGTCACCCAAAAATTCAATTAAAAATAATATGTTTGACTAGAGGAATGAGAGATAGGGAGATGCATGATTAAAAAACATTAATTATAAAACTATAATTTTTGAATCTAGATGGTTGGCATATGTGACCTTATTGTTCATCTCTTTCAACTTTCTGTGTTTAATTTTTTTCATAATTAAATATTGAAGAAATAAAAAAAAGTTTCAAGTAGAACTAGCTTATTAGAGCTAAAAGTGGCTTCAGGTGGACCAATTGATAAGCTGTTGTATTTTCTTGGTGAGAAATGCCACTACTTTTACTAGGATGGTTGCAGTGTAAATAGAAAGATGTAGATGGATTTACAATGATATTTAGGAGAGGAAATCTACTGGATTCCATGATTAGATACAGTGAATAAGGGATAGGAAAGGGTCAAGATTGACACAGGATTTCCTGGACTGAGAAATTTCATCATGATGGGCATATTCACTAAGAGAGGTTATGATGGAAGAGTAGCATAAAAAACAAAAACAAGAACAAGAGTTGACCAATGGAAATGTTTTCCTGTAGGCAGTTGGATATCTAGGTATGAAGCTTAGAAGATAGGTCCAAAGACTTATACATTGAGTTATGATTTAATAGAAGGCAGTTGAAATCATGAGGTAGATGTAATTGTCTAGAGCAGTGGTTCTCAACCTTCTGGCCCTTTAAATAATACAGTTCCTCATGTTGTGACCCAACCATAAAATTATTTTCGTTGCTACTTCATAACTGTAATGCTGCTACTGTTATGAATTGTAATGTAAATATCTGATATGCAGGATGGTCTTAGGCGACCCCTGTGAAAGGGTCGTTCGACCGCCAAAGGGGTCGCGACCCACAGGTTGAGAACCGCTGCTCTAGTGATTCAGGAACTCCCTTCTTCTCCTCACAGTTGCTTATAATATCCTCTTCCTCTCTCCTATTTTTGCTCTACTGGCTCCATCGGACTTCACCACAAGAGCTGTCATGAGCAGGATCTGAGATGCAGAGAGGCTAACAGTGGGAGGAGGAGGAGAGGGAAGGAAGGACACAAGTTACTCTTTATCACTAGCCCCCAATAGAAGTCAATGTCCCCAAATGTAGCCACGTGTCCTCACTTCTCAAATGGACTTGAAATAACAGAAGATGTAACACTGCCTGACTCTCTTAAGTCTCTATGTAATGCTAGAGTCCCCTCCTTACACCTTGTGAATCAATTTCTGCCCCATGAAGTTGTACCAATCGCAGACCAGAAGGAGGAAAATACAAGAGGGAGCTATAAGCCACAATAAGCCAGCAAACTGCTCTGGTAGAGGAAGATCCATTCCTGATCTTCAGAGTCAAAACTCTGAATGAAATTCCCCACAAACTTCCCTGTAGTGTTAAGGACTCATTAAGGACTATCCAAGGATAGGCAAACATTTTCTCTGAAAAGATAAGCTTTTCAGGCCAAAAGATCTCTGCTGCAACTATTTAGTTTTGCCACTGTGGCCCTAAAACAGCCATAGAGAATGCGCTAATGAGTGAGCATGGCTGTGTTCCAATAAAATTATATTTACAAAATTCAGAGAGGTGGACTGGACTTGGCACACAGACCATAGTAAGTCATGCCCTGGGGTATAATATCTATAATTACCTTCATAGACTCAGGTACTGAGGTAAACCAGGTTCTGCAGACAGGTGTGGAGTAACTAAAAACTCCATCTAATATTATTTATATGCAAAAGATTATTGACAAATGAACGTTGGGAACACAACATCTTGAATTCCTCATATAGAGCTTACTTTATACTTACTTAAATGAAAAATATCCTGTATATAAAATGACATTCCTTACATTTCTTATAAAATTCTGTAAATTCCACTGTTCTAGTGATTATTTATAATTCCCTTTGTTCTTTTTCTGACTCTATTTATGAATAAAAACAGAAGAGTTGAAACAAATTCCAAATATTTAATTCCAAATTGTTTTTAAAAAAGTAGAAAGCATATTGTGTGTATATCATATGCTGCAGAGGGAATTGTTCTGCCTAGTTTAAGCTAAATATTTATAGCTATATCAATGTCCAACACAAGTCTCTTAATTCCAGGGTTTGGAATTTAAGGGTATCTCTATATCCAATGACTGCTGGAGTTTTCACTTGGGAGAACAGTGAAACATCAGTGCCAAACCACATAATTTTATGTTGAAGTGTCCCTGTAGACTTCCTTACAGACAGACAGACTCTCCTCCGATTTAACAGGAATAATAATTGCCTCTCTAGATTTAGCACTGGTCACCATCTTCTCTTGGCCAGGCTAAGGCTTGAAGTCAACTAGTCTGCCCCTTTTCATCACCTTTCTCTTTTATGGAGCCAATTATAGATTCTTTATTCCTTAATGCAACCCACATTTATTGAACAGTATGAGCCAAATACTGAGCTAGATGCTGGGAACACAGGATGAAAGCAAAACAGATTCCTCTTCGGGATGGCTCAGTGTCCAGCGAGGGTGCCATTTCAGGAGGAATGTACAAGTAAGGTCATCACTAAAAGCTGAGAAGAGAAGCTAATTCAGTAGGAATCAATAATTATTTACATCTATTTTTGAACTGTAGGTGACTTACAACAATTTATTAGAAAATTAGCCTGTAGAGTATGTAGACTGTTTAGCTTTTCCCCCATTAGCATTTACTTCTTCCATAGATATTTGTTGAATAAATGGATTTTAATAAAAGTACCACATGCTAATTGGTTACACAATTGGAGCTCCATGGATAGATTTTTACATCCCTTTTCTGTCATGGCATCATCATAATTCCTTTAGCTAAGCATAGATTTTTGAAATTGCCTTTAGCTCCATCTTGCTCGCATGTCCAATCAAATTCCATTGATTCATTTGCATATTTCCCACATGCAAATTTCCATTGACATTGAGATCACCATCACCACTCATAGACTAAGCAGCTATTTGGTGAATGCCAGCTCATCCTGGGTCATGAGAACCGACTGATAGATGTTCAGGTATTCTGTGAGTCTGTTAACAAATTACATACATTTATAATGGGTACTGAAGCTGAAAAAGTTTCAGTTTGGAGAATGTAATTGATATAAGAGTAAAAAATAGTTTAACAGTATATCATATATTGGATTTAATGACAACAAATTTTGGGGGGAAATAATTAGCATAGTGGAATGCAGCTCCATGTGGCATATCATGGTTGAATTGTAACCATGACTAAAGATACAGTTCCATGGCAAAAATCAATGAAAACATTCCGAGATATGAGATTTCCAATGCAGAGTATTATACATGGTATTATTATTATTTGTAAATTATGTGTTTCATATCCTTTGCAGCACATTTCTGATTAATAGTCACTCCTGGCTGATATGCACAAGCAATAAAAACAAAATTTCAAAGATGTCCTCATAAATAGTCAACACTTCATAGTTTATCATCCAAGGCTTTCCACAGAATCTTCCTTTCCAAGCTCCCATAATATCTTCATATAGACCTTCCACTCCCTTTCTCTTTTAGTCACCATTCAGCACAGTTCCCTTACAGCCTTTGCTCTTGACACTCCCTGGTCTGAATTAATCTGTCCTCTTCCCCATGTGCCACTTTCTACTCATCCTTCAAGAATTGCTTCAAGTCCTTCTTTCTCTCAGAATTAATTCATAACTATTAATCAACCCTAGCTTGGATATCTGGCTATCATTTAGTGCCCATGTCATGCTTACAGGCATAGATGGTGGGATTATATGAAATATGCCTATCACTGTCTATTCCACTAAAAGACTCACTGGATACATGATCTAGCCCATTGTCACAGCAAAATGGTCCATGAAAGGCTCTCACTTATGGGCTCTGCTATGCTAGTCCAGATGTGTGTTCTCTCTCTCTCTCTCTCTCTCTCTCTCTCTCTCTCTCTCTCCCTCCCTCCTTCTCCAGAAACTGTGGGAACTTAGCAGTTATTAGTGGGCACTGTAGGGTAAGAGGCCATAAAGTTATGACTTGGATGGGGCCATTTCAAACCACAGGTAAGATGTATACACAGAGAGAGGAAAGAGGCACCAACATGCAAAGAAAACAAGGTGCAAAGAGAACACTGTTTCTTAGAGAAGACGGACAACCTTGTTTTTCAACTTTGCTACTTTCTGTCCTTGAATTTCATGAAATAATGGGAGTGACTTTGCAATAAATAATTTGAGCTTTTTAAAATTATTTTTATTATTTGAGACCAAAAGATACATGAACAGAAACAAACAGCAATGTATTTGGTTCTCTGTACTTCATTCGATTCCCCTCAGACTCCACCAGAGTAGAATTTTATTGATTGCTTGATTGAATATAGAAAGAATTTCCCATCAATTTTGAGAGAGGGGAGAAATACCAGTTCACTACTCTCCATTTCCATTCTATGCTTTCTGACCACTTAGGTAGGAGGTGGAACCACAATGACAGCTAAAAATTGTGTGGGAAAGCCTGGTGAAGCAAGTCAGGTTCATTTATGAAGTGGTGATACATATAGCTCCTAGCCTATTCCCAGAATCAGTGAATGAAGAAATAAAACATAAGAAACAGATTGCATTGTACTTTCCATTGTCTCAAACTCAAGAGTAGTAGAGAATACTTTTAAATTCATACTTTGGGTTTAAATAGCCCATTTCCTTCATGATAGAATAGGACTCAAAAATTTACTTTGTTGTTTTGTCATATAGGTTTCTAATGTTTTCAGATTATCAAAATATTATCATAGATAAAATTTGTTTAGCTGTATAACTTTAGATTAGTATTTATTATTCATTTGGCTTCAATCGCTATATATAAAAGGCTAATATGCAAAGTGTTCCCTCGGGAGTTCAACCAGAACAGTTCTATCTCTTGCTATGACGTGCACTGACCACCAGGGGGTGGGGCGGGACATGGCGGGTGACCAGCTGCATTGGTGGGGCACTGAGGGAGTGAGGGAAGGAGGAGGAGGGAAGGTAGGAAGGTGGGGAACCTGATCAGCCCTGATCGCTGGCCAGGCCTAAGGACCCAACTCGTGCATGAATTTCATGCACCAGCCTCCAGTCTTAAAATAAATCACAGTTCTATAGTATGATTCTAATTTTCTCTTCCACAGATATGCATTTTGACACAAAATGCATTGTTCTTATTATACTGTTAATATAAAAAATTTTGCATTAAAATTTTTTGATTTCATGCATCTATGTTTGATTCAATATAATCCTGGTGTAAAGTGGTCTAACATGACTAGAAAGCATAAGTATTTCTTGTTATACAACTTTAACCAGCCATAACAAAAACATACAACTTAATTAAAAGCTTGAAAACTGAGCGCTGTTGTGAGAATATTCAAATGGACATTACCACTAAAATATAATCTAAGCTGTGAAGTGAATGCCTGAAACATAAAACATTTCTAATGTTATGTATTACACATCAGATAATTTTGATACTGTATTCCCATTATATTTTACACACTTCCTACAGAGGAAAATAGATTGATCTAAATTAATAAGGAGTATATGTACCTGGTTAGATTAAAAAAAATTAAAACCCAATAATAGCATTAAAACTGCATGTGCTTCAAAGCTATGTTGTGATTGTTTTTATTAAAAAGGTAACATTTGTCTTGTTGTGCTTTCTTGGTAAGTCACAATATTTTTCTATTCCTGGAATGAGACATCACAGCAAGAATTCAATGATAAGATAAATGCCAAGATTTTTAATGGAAAACCAGCTCAGCTCAAAACTGCCAAAAGAACTGGCTAATGGCTGCCTGTAAGGTTAAAAATAGAACATAAAATTAATCTTTTTATATCAAGGATCAATGCAAGCTGAATAGTCGAAATTATTTCTCCTTATTAACCATTATCTTTAATGATTTATTGCATTCTCTATTGATAGTTGAAATTATTCCAGTGAGGTAATTAGCAATCCTTGCAAACACAATGAAGCTGACTAAATGATTCAGGTGAGATGAGTCAGCAATGTACCAGGTGCAGAAACTGCAAGCCTTGCAGTTGGGAAAATTATGGTTTATGAATTAACAACTTGCTGTTATTTCCTTCTCTTTCCATTTTTTACCATTGGGAGCCAGCAGGCCATCCACTCCAGCCTTTCTTTCTTCTGAGACAAAATATTTTTCCCTCACACACTCATCTCCATCAACAAACAGTTATTCATGCACACAGGAGTTAAAACTGCAGCTCTACCACATACAAACTATGTGAATTTAAGTAAATTGTTTAAGCTCACCTGAATTTCTTTATGGATAAAACAGAGATAATTACACCCATCTCAGGGATATCGTGAGGATTAAGAGATAACACATCAAGTACTTACAACACTACCTAGCACATGATAAATACATATGTATTAGATTTTTTTCTAGTAAATACATTCTTTTTTATTTTTTAAATTTATTTTTCAATTATGGTCAATGTTCATTATTATATTAGTTCCAGTTGTACACCCCAGTGACTAGACAGTATAAACTTACTAAGTGATCATCCCATTAAATCTCATATGCATCTGACACCATACATAGTTATTAGAATATTATTGACTATATTCCCTATGCTGTACTTTACATTCCCATGACTATTCTGTAACTACTCATTTGCACTTTTTCATTCCTTCACTTTTTTCACCCATCCTCTCAACCCCCTTCCCATCTAGCAACCATCAAAATGTTCTCTATATCTATGAGTCTGTTTCTGTTCTGCTTGTTTGTTTATTTTATATTTTAATTTCAATTTACAGATATGTATCTATTGCAATTTTATTGTTCAGTGTTCATGTTTTTTAGTTTTTGTTTTTCTTCTTCTTAAAGAAGACCCTTTAACATTTCATGTAATACTGGTTTGATGATGATGAACTCCTTTAGCCTCTCCATCCCCTTGTGTGGCCTCTGGGGCCTCTTAGGAGGTTCAGGACAAGGTCAGCTGCCACCTGTGTTCTTCTGGGGGCCACCCAACATGAGCTACAAAGTAATCTGTAGATGGCTGCTACTTGTGCTGGCCTTGGAGGTGCCTAGGAGAGGCCAAGCTGTAAACCAAGGCCAGCTGCTGCTAGTGTCAGTCCTGGGACCACTTAGTGAGAGGAACAGGAATGCTGAGGCCAGATGCTGCTTGTTTAAGAGATTTTAGGTAAGTATGAAGCATAAGCCAAGACAAGTTGTTCATATAAAAAAGCCACAGAAATCACCTTGGATTGGCCCAAAAGTTGGGTGGGTTGGAACTACAAGGGCGGGGTAAACAGTGTGAACCAGGTTAATGGAGACTCATAGGGTATCTGCCTGTTAGCTCTGTCTGGGAAGGCTGAAATAAGGAACAATGACCTCTGTCAGCACTTCTGTCTGGGAGAAAGCTGCCTCCTCCCCCACCAGTCTCACCCTGGTGCCAGAGAGTTCAGTTCTTCCTTGAAGGTCCTTGAGGCTTTTTGAGCACTGGACTCCAGAGGGAGGGAATCTGAGTAAGTCCTGTGTGGACCCCTTAAGGGGAACATCTGGGACTCCAGAAGCCCTGTCTTCCTCAGCCTCAATACCTACTGGTTTTTACAACCTTTTTATAGCCAGAAGTTATGAGAACTTCTCTTCCTGGCACTACAACCCTGGGCAGAGGTTCTGCTGTGGGTCTGGGACAACCTTGCTCCTCAAGGGGGATCTCTGCAGCCAAGATTGATTTCTATCTGCCACAGGTGGGTGTGGGAGCAGCCTGCTCTGTGTCTCCACCACTCCTACCAGTCTCCATGTGGCCTCTTCTTTATGTTCGTAGTTGTAGAACTTCTGTTCAGCTAGATTTTAGGCAGTTCTGAATGATGGTTGTTCCGTAGTTTAGTTGTAATTTTGATGTGGTTCTGGGAGGATTCCAGTACCACATTTACCTATCACAATCTTCTTGGCTGGAAGTAGGTATTTTTATTATTATCACCATCTTGACTAGAAGTAGGTATTTTTATTATTAATTTGGCCCTGTATTTTGAGTAGGAAACAGTCTGTAGTCTGACAATTTTTCTATTAAATACACATTCATGAACAATGGCAGGAGTTAGCCACTCTAACTAATCCCAAATCCAGAAATTTTTAGGATTAATTTTGTTACTGTTCCAATGCCTTCACACACCTTCAAATTGGTCCTACATATTCCACACATTGTGTATGACCTGTCCAGTAATCCCATGCACTTTCTTTGTACCAATGACATTTCTAAAGGTTTTAGGTCAGGTTTAAGTTAAAATATGAAGTTTGTTAGTAAATAATGAAAGGAATAGGACTCTTAAGAGAGCAGAGTTCAAATATGTTTGTCATAATTTCAATTCAAACCCTTACCTTATATGAACTTTGGAAGCTGAGTTATTCATATTCTCATTTTTTAGTTTCTTTTTACATTCATACACAGCTTTGTTTGGGGGGGGATATATTAATTTAGTAAATTATTTGAATTTTTAAAGTTGTTTTGAATGCAGCTTTCTTCAGGAAAGCAAAATTTTCCTCTCTCCTTTTTTTTCCTCCCTTCCTTTATCCTATTCAAATAGTATCAATTATTCTTTTACCCTCTATTAGTATGTGCATATGTGTGTGTGTGCATACACTTACATTTTATATATATACATATTTTTATTACATTATATACACATTTAAATGTTTGTTTTTTCTTTTTACAATCAAGAAAAGGAGAGGGGTTTTATAACTTAACTTGTCTATACATTCCCATTGTTCATATCTATATATGCCATCTACATTTCACTCCTGATTTCTAAACAGTATGAAGTGTCAACACAACTGATGATTAGATGCCTCAAATAAAGCATACATAGCTGAGTCTCCTTCTACTCCCCCAAACTGCTCGCCATAATCATCCCCACATCTGCTGATGGCTCCTCTGTTGCTAAAGTTAGAAACCTATAAGCCTGGATCAATCCCTTTCCCTTACATCACAAAGCCAGCACTTGATCAGGCTCTTTCTTCCATCTCTTTCTAGAATCTTCTCATTTCATTTCCACTGTCATTACACTAGCCCAATGCACCATTATTTTTTGTCTGGACAACTAAATAGCTTCCTAACTGCCATTCCTACTCCTTTCTTCCTCCCCTCCAATCCATTCTCAATATGATAATCATAGATATTTTTTGAAAAATATAAACCTACTCATGCATTCCCCTGGGTAAAACTCTTTCATGTTTGTTTATTTTTTATCCAAAAAAAGCCCAACATTTTAATCCATAGCATGGTCTGCATACATCTGCATGACCTGTCTACCCCATCTTCCTCACATCAGTCTCTTCCCTCATCCATCACTCATGAGTTCCTCTCACTGTTCTACCACAAGTTCTTTTAGCTTACAAAGTTCTCACCCAGGACCACTACATATATAATCCTACCTCCCTGCCTAGCATTTTCACCCTGTTATTTGTATGGGTGTCTTCATCTTTCACCTTGGTCTCAGTTTATATGAGGGTATTAAGTAAAATTATATTTGTAGTTATATTAAGTTAATAACAGTTTAAAATGGGCAATTTCATATATTTCAAACTGGTAGCAACTTAGCATTTATTTAAAATTTTACTAACAGTATCTGTTGTTCTGTATATCACATTTATGTCTTCAATTACTTTTAAAGATTGTAGCAAGAAAGTTCCATTTCTTATATAATAAGGTCATTGAAATGGATATAATACCTACTCAATAAATATATAATTAATTATATGCTAACTGATTTAGACTTTAAAAGTAATTTATCTAAATAGCATTATAGAAACTACATCAGTAAGGTTAAAAAACCTTGTTTCATAAACTGGTTAAAAAGGCTAGGTTCTCATTTCTGAATTACCATACATTTTGATGATTTTTGCCTCATAAGTAAGAGAAAAAAAAGTTATTTACATCAGCACAGTATTATATTGCAACTAATCCCAGGAAATATGCTTTTTTAATCACTGAACTTCTAGACTGTACAATTCTGACTGCCACAGAGAATATAATTACACTATATATAGTGCAACTGGGAATTGGTAAATAATGAAAAATAGTAATTTACATAAAAGACCCAATGATTGCCTTCCAGTGGTATATCGGATCTCTAAAAGTGAACAAAGTGTTTTATTCAAAGGGTACTTGAGTATTCATAAAATGAGGGCACATTATTTCCTAAGCTTTCTACACTTCTATAAAAAGTCATATAATTATATAATCATAGGCTGACACATCCATGAAAAATAGGTCCAAATCACTGTGAGTGGCCAAGCGTGCTGCATGCTTCAGCAATAAATATGGAGTAATTCAATGAGAGGAGGTCAGATAAATGTAAAGAAACATATTAGCTATGGTTGCAGGAAAATATTAAGATAATCATTTTTAAATCCATGCTTGAAATGCAGTTCTACTTAGATAATACTGTGGTTCAATATCATTGAGCTGACTGTAATTTTTGACACAGCAGTTTGGGAACTGATTGATTCCAGAGTCACACTTCTATCTTAGGAGGACATGGCAAAGACGTGTAAAAAAATGTGTGCTGAATGCCCACCATATGCAACAATTTATGCCAGAAACAGTTTAACCACTACCTACATAGCACCTTGTATAGCAGAAAGGTATATATTATCTAGAAATGCTTTCTTAGCCTTCATGTCTATTTCTGGGAAAGGTTGTCTTGACACTAATAGTTATAGTGGGGAAGTGAAAGGTGTAAAATGTCAAATATAAGCACCTTCTAATCCTTTATTCATTCTACACCAGTTTGATTTCACTTTCAAACAAATACCATGAAACCGCAGTTACTGTGTGGTTAAGACTGACGCTGCAATTAGGTAAATGGCTCCTTGACTTTTGCTACTAGTCAGCCAATGTTGGTACTTTCCATGGTATTGTCTCAGCATTTAAAATTCCCAGAAGAATATAAAGCAAAGTGCCCATTAAATGCAAGAATACAAATCAGCACATTGATCTAATCTTTCACAATACTATTTCTAACCCATTCAAATGAATTTTGATGAACTCCAAACTAGAGAAGTCTATATTGATGTCATCCTATATAATAAAAGCCTAATATGCTAAGTGTCCGGTCGTCCTGTCGGCCATTCAACCAATCTAAGTGTAATATGCTAATGATATGCTAAGGCTGCTCAACTGCTCACTATGATGTGCACTGACCACCAGGGGGCAGACAGTCAACCGTTAGGTTAGCTTGCTGCTGGGGTCCGGCCAATAGGGACTGAGTGAGATGGGCTAGACATGCCCTGGAGCCCTCCCTCGGTCCCTCCCTGGTTGGCCAACTTCCTACGTCCCTCCTCAGCCCCAATCATGCACTGATGGGGTCCCTCAGCCTGGCCTACACCCTCTTGAAATCTGGGACCCCTCAGGGGATGTCAGAGAACAAGTTTCAGCCTGATACCACAGGCCAGGCTGAGGGACACCACTGGTGCACTAATTTGTGCACCAGGCCTCTAATTAATATATAAAGAAGATAATATTTTTATCAGGAAATATTCTTTTCCTAATTTAAAACAACTTAAAGTTTATATACTATATTTGCTCATTATAATAAAAAATTTACTTAAACTATTTAACCAATGAATTATTGTTAAACCCTACTGATCCACTTTCATTTTTCTACTAGAGGCCCGATGCACAAAATTCATGCAAGAGTAGGCCTTCCTTCCCCTGGCTGCTGGCACTGGCTTCCCTCGCAGCCCTGGCTTCGTCCAGAAGGTCGTCTGGAAGGATGTCTGGTCTAATTACCATATTACTTTTTTATTATTACAGATTTCTACTTGTCATTTTTCTCTTTTATTTCTACTTCAATTAACCTATTTCTATATTAGAGGCCCAGTGCAAGAATTTCGTGCATGGGGCGGGGGGGTGTTCCCTCAGCCTGGCTTGTACCATCTCCAATCTGGGACCCTCTCACAATCTGGGATAGCTGGCTCCTAACCACTTGCATGCCTGCCTGATTGCCCCTAACCACTCCCCTGCCAGCCTGGTTGATGCCTAACTGCTCCCTTGCAGGCCTGGTCACCCACAACTGTCCTCCCCTGCCAGCCTGGTTGCCCCAACTGCCCTCCCCTGCCAGCCTGATTGCCCCCAACTATCATCTTCTCCTGGCCCGATCGCCCTCAACTGCCCTCCCCTGCTGGCCTATTTGCCCCCAAATGCCCTCCCCTGCCAGCCATCTTGTGGTGGCCATCTTGTGGCCGCCATCGTGTGAGGGCGTCATGCAACCCCACCTAGGCTGTTATTATAATGAGTAGTTTTTAACAGTATTATGCTCACTGAAGGTGCTCACTAGTTCAATGCTTTGTTTATTATTTCATTTTTTTATTATTTAAATTGATTTGGGTAACATTGGTTAATAACGTTATATACATTTCAGGTGCACAACTGTGTAAAATGACATCTGTATACTGTATTTTGTGCTCACCACAAGAAGTCTAGTCATTTTCTGTCACTTTGAAGAGTAAAACCTAAGTCCCAATAAGAAAAGTGCATACACAGAGCATTTCCTTGAATCTATTAAGCAAAATTTTGTGGACTTTTTGCCCACTTATTCTTACGATATTATATGATTTAATCCTTATAAGGCATTAATCCCTATAATTATGGAAATATTCTTACATATACATTCATACTGGTGTTGCATTATTCTCTGTCAAATAATATTACAGCATAATGTTGAAAATGGTGACAGAAAATAAAGATGCTATATATGGTCAGCTTTAGGTGAAAACCTAAAATGAAACTTCTCTGTGTTTGTCATAATGTATATATCAATGCGATGGGTAATCATGTAAAACACAAATATATAAAAATAACACATTTAAAAAGCAAATAATACTAAATATTTACATAAAAACAAATAGCCCATAATATTCCCAGACATATCTAATCCACAAAATAACTCTATATTACAGATGACAAAACTAAGGCACCAGCGGGATAAAGAGCATGCCCACAGGGCAAATTATGGAGGAGGCCATCTTCCACCTTACATCTATGTAATTAGAAGCCTGTGATTTTTTTCCTTTCTATATTATACTGTCTTGTCTTATAGACTATTTTAAAGAATTATAGGGACTGGGGTGGAAAAGGGGTGAGTTGGAAACTCTAATAGGAGTTTGACATTTAGTTTGACTGGGGACCATATAATCACACATTAAAGGTAAATTGCCAATGGGGGGAAAATGTACCTAAATCTACTTGGAGTAGGCTAAGGCAGTCATGTAGCCTTAGAGTACAGCAATGTGTCCTGCAACAAGGAAAATCATCTAGAATGCCTCAGTTTCAAACTTATCTCTCTAAACTATCTCCACTCTTCATTTTAGAAGGGCATCTTCAAAGCAGTGGAATGTGGTAGCTTAAAAGGAGCCTCAAGCACAGCAGGAGTTAACTAATGGCACATATTTTCTATATGAATATCTGACCAGTTTAATTTCTTTTTAAAGATGGAATCAGAGTGACAGACAACACATTTGGTAAAGCTTCAATCCCGCCCATTTGGCTGAAATCATTAGAGGAGCAGGTGGCTTTCATTCTGTTGGATGTTTCCCAGTTATACAGCTGCTAAATGGGAAGCAATGAGAGCAGACACTCCTAGAAAGATATGTGCCCAGGAAATTTGGCCCTATTGGTAGATCCAGTCCCATTAAATGTGAAGGCTTCTTTCTGAATAGCAAGAGACAGACCAAATTCTATCTTTCCATTTGATTTAATTTTGAGAGACACATGATAAAACCATATACATTTACATATTTAAACTTATTAAAAAGCATTTTAAAACAAGGACTCTTCAAACATATTGATTCAGTTAACAAGAAGTAGGCTATAAAATAATTACCTTAAATATTTACTTAATACAGTTCTTTAGACTGCAAATTTATTAAGCCACTGCAGACTGGGATCACTCTTTACTTTGTTTTGTGTGTATGTTTTTTAAGGCAGAGTGATATTTTAAATACCCATATTTAACTTAGATCAATAGTTCTTAGGTGTTTAGTGTTAAAGAATTTTCCTGGATATTTGTTTAAAATAAAGGTTGCCTCAGACTGTTCCCTGAGACTTAGATTCAGAAGATGTGGGGCTGGGCACAGTGACCTTATTTACATTTATACTGTTCCTCCAACCACCATTTTTAGGAAGACCCTATGGAGATCAGGCTTAAGAAACACCAGCCTGACAAGGCAACATAACAACTTTAGTCCTAGCATGGAAATAAAGTTATTTTAGAGGAATACTGATTGTATTTCCCTTTTAACAAATATTCATTTATTTATAATGGTATTTCATATTAAACTCTACATTACCAAATAAAGCTTTCAATGTCAAACAGTAGGATTTCAAAGATATGTATACTACAGCTTTTACTTCTATTATCATAGTAAATGGCCACATAACATTTTTATATTGTGTAATGGGTATTGTTGCAGAAGGCAGAAGAAGAAAGTAAAAACAAATTGTTGCTTATAACACAGAGTTTTACTTCTTCTATCACATACCACACTATCATTACAGTATTAATACCCATGCATTATTTGTTTCTTTTAAAATTTTCATAGTAATATATGTTCTTATGTTCAATTTATTTTATTATTATTCTGCTTATCACATGTACATGTTTGCAGATACCATCATTTTTTTATATCTCAGTTTTCTTATCTCTACTAAGATCATGCTAGTACTACCATTAAGGTGAGGATTAAATGAGATAATATACATAAAATACCTATTTGTGTTCAATACATGAGAGCTATTGTTAATAATATTTACTATTATTCTATTAGATAGGTCAGTGTAGCTCTGTAAGCTGACACAGTGTGATTTAAGGTCTTTGATGATAGGATATTACTGAAACCACACATAGGAGTTTACGTTGCCTTAGAAGACCTTTACAGTCTCTACCTCTTTCCTTTCAGAAATAAATAAAAACAATAAATACTGAGAAATTGTCATTTCTCAAGAGTAGGCACAGAACAATTTCATTCCTTCTCGCCACCAGAAGGAATCAAATCTTAATCTTGGACTTTTGACCTCCTGAACTGAGAGAAAATAAATTTCCTTTTTTAATATATTTTTTATTGATTTCAGAGAGGAAGGGAGAGAGAGAAACATCAATGATGAGAGAGAATCATTGATTGGCTGCCTCCTGCAAGCCCCACACTGGGGATTGAGCCCAAAACCTGGGTATGTGCCCTGACCAGGAATCAAACCATGACCTCCTGGTTCATAGGTCAATGCTCAACCACTGAGCTAACTACCTGGGCATTATAATTTAAAAGGTAACTATTTATATCTGCAATAAAAATATGCACTTGCTTTGGGATATGGACATAACTAATAAGTTGTAAAGGTATGGTGTCATGATAAGAATATAGATCCCAAAATGAGATGTTGACTCAAAAAGTATCAACAAAACTGTTCAAGTACTACACCCATTCCATGCTAGACCAAGGTGGCATTGTTTCAGAGACACTCGAGTTGTCAAAAGGCTGCTGTGACTTTTCATACACCTCTACACAGGTGAGAAATTCAGATAAGAATTTTCATTTCAGTGGACTACTAACATTGTTCAAGGTAAGATTATAAATTTTTTTTTTAAAAAAACTTGAGGTGCAACAGGGATTACTTGTTAGTTCAATTTGTACATTCATTCTTTCTTTTATCCTGCTAAAAAAAAATTCCACTTTAATGCCCAGGTAGTTACCATGATTACACACTAAATTTAGTTCTAAGTTTCTGGGGGGTAAGAAGGGAGTTGGGTTGCACTGAGTATATATTATTTCACAATGAAAATTAATCATAATAAATTCATGTTATAATCTACCTGCTTTTGGTACTATTTTCTGAGTATGAGAATAGTATCCTATACAATAAAACCCTAATATCCAAATTGACCAAATGGCAGAACGACCGGTCGCTATGATGCACACTGACCACCAGGGGACAGATTCTCAACTCAGGAGCTGCCCCCTGGTGGTCAATGCACTCCCACAGGGGGAGCGCCGCTCAGCCAGAAACCGGGTTCACAGCTGGCAAGTGCAGAGGCAGTGGTGGGACCCACTCCCGCCTTTGCTGTAGGTGGGTGGTAAGGAGCGAGGAATCCTGGACTGCAAGAGCCCTGGACTGTGAGAGGGATGTCCACTTGACGGCTTAACCCCGATCCCCAGGGGGGCCTAAGCCAGCAGGTGGACATCCCTCTAGGGGTCCCAGACTGTGAGAGGGAGCAGGCCAAGCTGAGGGACCCTCCCCATCCAGTGCACGAATTTTGTGCACCGAGCCTCTAGTAATAGTAGACTTAGAAAACAGAAAAACATCTACAAAAAAAAAACAAAAAACATGGCATATCATGGCATTTTTTTAGTTAGAATGAATGCACTAACTTTTAAAGTTTTACAACATATCAAATCCAGAGACTAGAAAGAATCAATGTGGTCTTTGTAGACTGGTCAAATAAGCATTTTATTCTGTCATTAAAAGGTCTTTGTATATAATTAATTACTTGGTCAATGCAATAGGGAACTTGATGCATTTATTATGTATGTTTTAATGAAGTTCTTGGAAATCTTAAAACTATACTCCAAAGCATTTTTCACTGGACACATAACCTAGGAAGGAAATGTTATCTTTAAGTAGATTATTTCTTTTCTTTATGATAAATTACTCCCTCACTTCCTTTTTAACCATCTTTCCAGCTTTTTAAAAAAATCAATGGATTGATTAAATGTGAATATATGTAGTAAAGAAAAAAAGTAAAATATTTCTGGAAAATTTTATAACTTAGAAAAATACTTTGATCAAGAAAATGTGGTTACCCTACACTAAAAATATTGGGAATCCTTGATGTTGCTTATTAAATAATGAATTTGTTCTTCACCATTGATAAATCCAAGGTCCACTAAAGAAAAAGATGTCATAGAAAAAAATTCCAGGCTTTCCAGCTGCTTGAAATTATCTAACACTCAACATGCACATAGTGAACTCACGTTTTCCCACTTCCTTACCAAAACCACTTGTCCTCAGTATCTTCTATCTTGACAAGCAACATCAACTTATAAATTTTATCCAAAACAGAATATCATAGTCATTCTGTTACTTTCCAAGTAAGTCTCAAAGTTCTGTTTTTTCTTTCCCTAAGAAAACATATTAGAATCTACCACCTCCTCTCAATCTCTATTACTATTTCCTTGTCACTTTCTTAATATGTTTTCTTGAATTGTTGCAGAAGATACCTATGTTTTATGACCTCCAGTCTTGGCCAATCCCTGCTCCATAGAGCTATACCATTTAGCTTTCTGTATTTCAGACATGATTTTGTCACTGTTTATGTTTATAGAATAATATCCACACTCCTTAGGATAAGATTCATTCCCTACAACACGAATTTCCTTTTCCAGGAATAACTCCTGCTTCTCCCTTGGTTTTAGTACTTTTCAAAACCCTAACATTTCCATGGCAAAGTTGAGCACTTACTCTTCTGTTTTCCTGTAATAGTGTTATTTTTCTCTGGTTCAGCGGTTGTAAACATCTGATACTAATTACAATAATAGTTAACATATGCCCTGAATATTTCTGGATGGCCCTCATGTTAAATATTTTCCCTTTTGTCAGCCCATGGGTGGGGTGATCAGTCCTGATTTTTATTTAGAAAATATTGTCATCATACCTTGTGGCTTGTCCTACCAGATAGGCAGCTCCCTGAAGGCAGGGGTGGGGTCTTAGTAATCATTGTTTAATTAAACCAAACTGGAAAAGGAATTATCTATTTATACCAGTTGACTATAAAAGGAGCCATATGTAATAGATTCCCTGAAATCTCA
Organism: Myotis lucifugus; assembly: GCF_000147115.1. Lineage (NCBI taxonomy): Eukaryota > Metazoa > Chordata > Mammalia > Chiroptera > Vespertilionidae > Myotis > Myotis lucifugus. Next base: position 1,917,257 of record NW_005871168.1, on the reverse strand, counting down.
ACACTGTCTGGAAATCTATTCTCTTTCAACACAATGCACTGTTCCTCTACAAGTGAAAAAATGATCTTGCATCATGAATTACACTCAATGAAAATCAAATATATATAATTATCTACCTCCTTTACCCATATGACTGCATCTGGGCCCATTATTTACCTTCTCTCATGACAAGGCATGAGCTATGTGTCTAGATTAGAGCAACTTCTCTTGTGCCTATCTCCTATCTCTTCTTGCCTATTCAAGAACACTGCTTCTGCAATTTCCTTCTCCCTTGTGTATTATCAATTTTTCTCTCTTTACTAGAGGATTCCCATAGGATACAGACATGGTTTTTAAATCCCATTTAAAACAAACAAGCAAACAGACAAAAACTCTCTCTAGATACTCTCCATTTCTCTCTTCTCTGTACTACAGGACTCTGGAATTCCACCCTTACTTGCTATCTCTAATTTATCTTCTCCCACTCTCTCTTAAACCTTTCAATAAAGACTAAAGACTCCCTCTGACACTACTACTCCAGCAAAATTTCTCCTACAGTGGTCACTGATGATAACCTCCCCATTGCCATATCCAATGGTCAGTTCTTGTTGTTCTTCTTCCTTGACCCTTTAGTAGCATCTGACACAGTTGAACATTTTCTCCATGTTTAAATATTAGGATACCATATACATTCAATTTTCTGCCTATTATCTAACAGTGTTTCTCAGTTTTCTCCTTGGCTGGTTGTTGCATATTAGTGTGTGATGATTTCAAATCTACTTGTTTATGACACAAAATGAAGTTGTTTTTAAGAGTAAAGTTATTTTGATATAAGAACAAAATAAGATGTGTCAGGATGTCATCATTTCATGTGCTGTGGTTGAAAAGCACTCAGCAGTTGGGGATGCCAGAAGGATCTTATCAATAGAAAAACATCTGGAGAAGCATCTAAGGCAAAGGGACATTTGGACTGCAAACCCTGAGTTTGTAAAGACTACTTTAGAGTTTCAATCTTGGAAAAGCTTCTGCTGATCTAGATAACCCTCCAAAGACCTTCGAGGCATTAGCTTCTGGCAGGGTAAAGACTACCCTTATGGGATAGTGGGGGTGTTACATGTTGTAGTTGCCCCTGAAAGGAAATCAGCTTGCCCACTAAGGCCAATGCCCTCATTGTGTAGCTATGTGCCCTAGCAAGAAGAGACTTCTGTTTTTCCACTGGCACTAGAAGTTAATTCCCGGTTGGTGAAGATGACTCTCCTGAGAACCAACCTCACAGAAAATGTACACCTCTGCTAAATTTGGACTTTATTCTTTTTATCTCTCCTTGTCTGGAGTAACAGTTTCATTAATCTATCATTTCTTTGGGATATGTTATATCTTTATTAGTTTACTAGAGGCCAGGTGCACGAAATTTGTGCATTGGGGGGGGGGGTGGTCACTCAGCCGACCTGCGCCCTGTCACAGTTCAGGAGCCCTGTGCTCACCAGCCATGAGCCTGGCTTCTGGCTAAGTGGTGCTCCCCCTATGGGAGTGCACTGACCACCAGGAGGCAGCTCCTGCATTGAGCATCTGCCCCCTGGTGGTCAGTGTGTGTCATAGTGACCGGTCATTCCACCATTCCGTTGATTTGCATATTAGCCTTTTATTATATAGGATTAAAAGATATTATCTTGTATGCTATTGGCTTGTGAAATTCTTGGAGTGAACCCATGTAAAATAAATTTCTGGTAAATACAAACTCAGTCTCTGAACATAATATTGTCCCCCAAAACAAAACAAAGGTCTTCCTCATCTTCTCATCCTTTAAAAATAAAGTGACTCAAAGCTCAGACTTGGGATTTCTTTTGGCCCCACATACTCCATTTCTAGTTTATCCAATCTCATGACTTTAATTACTACATGCATTAGCATATTTCAAAAGTATAAGTTCAAGCCTGACCTCTTCCTTGAACTCACATACTCAACTACCTACTTGAAGTATCCATTTTCAGATGTTAGTCATGTCAAATATGACTTGCCCATAAATCCTTCACCCCTCTCAGCCTTTCCATCTCAGTAAATAATTCCATTCTTCCAGTTAGGCCAATAAAAGTTGAGTCGTTCTTGACTCTTATCCTTCTCTCACCACCTCCACTGCCACCCCCTCGTTAGCTCTCACCTGGATCATTGTAACATCCTCTGTTTCAGTTTTTGCCCCATTTGGAAAATTTTCAACTAAATGCAAGAGTGATCCTTCTTCAAATGTTAGACAGATCTTGTCTCTTCTGTTTTTGAAAAACCTTTTAAGGGTCTCATTTAGCATAAAAGCCAAAGTCCCCACAGGGACTTCAGGGCCTGTTCTTTGCTCACCACTGACAGTCAACTCACCCTTCTTAGCCTACCTCATCCTTGCTCTTGCTGCTCTATCCATATTAATCTCCTGCTACTTCCTAACTTGGTACCTTTGTACTTGCTCTTTTCTGTTCCTAGAACAATTTCCTTTCCACCCCTACCCCTCATTTCCACAAAGCTAGTTTTTGCTGTTGTTTGTTTTTAATTCCATTTAGGGCTTCACTAAAAATTCACCTCTCTGGGAAATGGCCACTTCATCTGAAATGGTAACCCCCTCATCTGCCCCCTACCACCTTACCCCCCTGCACACACACAAACATATTGTTTCCACTTTCTTGTTATGCAACTTGATAGTCTGAAGGATATATTTTCTTTATTTGCTTTGTCTATTGCCTGTATCCACTTCTAGAAAGGAAGCTCCATTGAATATATTCTTGTCTCTTTGTTCCCTTCTGAATTCTCAATATCCTTAGAAGTGCTGGGTTCAAAGTCATGTAGATTTACTAGTATATATATATGAATAAACTTTAGTAATCACATGTATTGACTCAGCCCCAAAAGCCAAAGGGCCTTAGCCAGCAGGGGAAAGGAACACACGTCACTAGCCAGGGCCCCAGGGCAGATGCTAGCTAGGTATAAAGCAGGAGTATGGAGCTGGGCTGGGACAAGCCCCCAGGTAATAGATTAAGAAAGCATTCCTGGGATCAGTCCCTAGGATGGGGCTTTTAAGTTCTTTCAAAGATTTTCAGACATTTAACAGAGAATCCTGGGCTTGGCTGCTGAAAGACTCCCTGGGGCTTGGGTGTTTCAGGAACTGACATTTCTGGTTTGAGAAACCACTCTCACCAGTTAACCGGAATCAGGGAAGCAGTAGATCAGAAGATTTATTCATGGAAAAGCTGTGCTGAAACGTGGGTTCTTCTGTACAAAGTTTGATTCTGTGGATCTTGAGGAGAGAGGGACTCTAGAGCCTTTATTTTATTTTTTTCTTAATATATGTTATTGATTTTTTACAGAGAGGAAGGGAGAGGGATAGAGAGTTAGAAACATCGATGGGAGAGAAACATCGATCAGCTGCCTCCTGCACACCCCCTACTGGGGATGTGCCCACAACCAAGGTACATGCCCTTGACCGGAATCGAACCTGAGACCCTTCAGTCCACAGGCCGACATTCAATCCACTGAGCCAAACCGGTCAGGGCTAGAGCCTTCATTTTGAACAATCATCCCAGCATAAATCAAATGTCATAAATTGTGTGTCTTTATAACACGTGTCACAACCACAGTTTAAGCTACTTTGGCTTAAAGCTCATTCCCTTCCGTACTTGGAATTGTCCCTTTTCATTTTTCCAACATGCAGTTCCCAGAGAGTTCCCCGAGCATCAATCCCATGTAGAAGCTTACTGTGACTGGTGTGGCCACTTCCTCCTTTGGTCAGGGAAGTAGATTAAAGCACCTACATCTGTCTTTGGCTTGCTGGGTTCACTTTAATCAAATGATCATGTACATACTGCTTAGAAAGTCCTTTTAGAACTGACTGAAACTTAAACATGTGAGTTGATGAGTCTCCTCTTCAAAATCAGAAGGAGGTCTGAGGCTATCAGGAAACGACATGTTAATATACATCTGAATTATTTCTCTAATAGCCAATCGAAATTGACATCACTAAAGTGGGGAGGAAGAAAACATAATTTGAATATTCAAACTTGATATGTAGGTTGTGAAGGAAACAATAAATTTGTGGTTAATTTAATTTTTTCTCATTTATTGGGGTGACATTGATTAATAAGATTATATCGGCTTCAAATGTACATTTTTATGATATATCATCTATATATTGCATTGTGGGCCCACCACCCAAAGTTAACTCATCTTCTGTTACCATATACTTGAGCTCCTTTACCTTTACTATCCCTCCATTCCCCTTCCTTTTGGTAACCACCATACTGTTGTCTGTGTCTGAGTTTTTGTTTGTTTGATTTTCTTGTTTGTTCATTTGTTGCTTTCAGTTCTATATCCCATATATATTGTGAAATGATATGATTCTTAACTTTTTCTGACTAACTTATTTCACCTAGCATGATATTCTCAAGGTCCATCTATATTGTCACAAATGACAATAATTTATCTTTCCTTATGGCTTACTAGTATTCCATTGTATATATGCACCACATCTTTATAAAACACTAGAGGTCCGGTACATGAAAGTCGTGCACGGGGGAGGGGGTCCTTCAACCCAGCCTGCACCCCCTCTCATAATCCGGGACCCCTCTGGGGATGTCCGACTGCCAATTTAAGCCCTATCAGTCAGACATCCCTCTCACAATCCGGGACCACTGGCTCCTAACCACTCGCCTGCCTGCCCACCTGATCGTCCCTAACCACTCTGCCTGCCTGCCTCATTGCCCTTAACCACTCGCCTGCCTGCCTGATCACCCCTAACTGCTCACCTGCCTGCCTGATCACCCCAACCCCTCTGCCTGCCTTCCTGATCACCCCTAACTGCTCACTTGCCTGCCTGATTGCCCCTAACCACCTTTGCCTGGGCCCCCGCCACCACGGCTTCATCCAGAATGACGTCCGGAAGGTCGTTCGGCTGTCCGGTCTAATTAGCATATTATGCTTTTATTATTATAGATGTTTTTAGAATGTCTTATTCCTAGCCTTATTCTTCAGCTTCACCCAGTTCTCATCCCCATAAGCAATCATTGTTAATTTCTTGTGTGTCCTTCCAGATACAGTTTATGCAGATGTGAGCTAATATGCATAGATATGCATATTTGTAAACCTATGCATTTATTTTTCCCATTTTTAAACGATAGTTTAAAACGATAGTTTAAAGTGGCAAAGTGCAATTCAGCACATTTATTTTTCTTGTTTAATAAACTATCTTGGAAGCCTTGTTGTATCAATGCATAGAAGTCTTCCTTATTCTTTTTTACGGCTCAAAATAGGATATGCCATACTTATTTAGCAAGTCTCCTATTGACTTGATCCAATTTCAGTTGATGTCTATTTTTTGCTGTTTAAAACAAAGCTATAATGCATAAATGTAAATGTATAATTCTATTTTGGACACAGACACAAATTTATCTGAAATACCCATTTACACAAATGGAATCTTTTGCTGGGTCTAAGACTACAGGCATTTTATAATTTTAACTCATGTTGCTAAATTGTCTTCAATAAAGTTTTTATTAATTTGCACTCCTCTGGAGTGAGTTTGGACAAGTATGAAAATACCCTGAGGGTATTTCTTTCCTGGGAAGACAGCCATAAAAGGGCAACAGGAGTTAGAAGAACCCTAGGAGTGATGCTAACCATTTTTGTTTCTGCTCTGTGCATATGAGAAACTACACATTACTGAACACTTTAGTATATTGTATGTAGCACACTCATCTTTGTGAGTCAACCCATACCAGAACAAATACAGGCCAAGAAAATGAACTATGCATTTTTCTAATGCACTTCGAAATGGAAATTTAAGACTAATAATACTAATTTTAGAAATGGAAACCTTGCATTAGGGTAGATAATTTAAATATTAGCACATATACTAAAAACTTTGATACAGACAAACAGATTCCACAGACAGATGCATTAATCCACTAATCCATGTCTCAAGAGTTTTTGAAGATTTCTGCTTTCCATGTTAATTCAAAACCAATTTTGGTACACTAGGAGGAACTTATACTTAAAATCATCAGGCAGCTACCGTTTCTAACAGGGCATGTAAATTAGTTAATGCATGCAATTTACTGATCACTTAGAATATAACCTAATTAAGGAAGTGAAAATTAACAGATATAAATGTAATTACATAAGGAATCATTTCAGTTTACATGTATTTTTTGTGTGCTATTCTCTAGAACTGAACATCTGTAGATTTCAATTTAAATCTTCATACTGAAAAACTATGTGATCAGAATTTGTGTGTATGTCCTTTACTTGGCCTGATGATTGGAAATATTAGCTAGAGACACATTGCAATTGGGCACCACAGCTCCATCAGAATCAATTGAGCTGCCAGACATTTTTAATGCTGTTCGAAACCATTAATGATGAAGAGTCATTTGCTTACCCACAGTCCAGTCCTTCTCCAGTGAAAATTACTGGTCATGAATCTGGTGAACATTTACAGGAATCTGCAAATGAAACAGCTAAATCCTTGATGACAAGGAGCCTCATAAAGGCAGCTCATTTATTCTCTCCGGGCACTCATCCTCGCCACTGGGATCAATAGAAAATCTCATCTGATATATTCTTAAATGCCACGGTGTGAATGCTCTCTTTGCAATTTTGCAGAAGAAAAGACCCACTTCCACTTTAAGGGACTGACATAAAATTCACTAAATAAACACAATGTTACCATGAGCTTTGGGTAGTCTTAAAGCCTGTAGGATAAAAATGATGCTTTTCCTTCATTTAAAAAAGAGTAATATTCAGACAATTGCAGGTTTTAAAATTGACTACTAAATAAGAGTTTATGATTTGGTCACATATCTGGCAATATAAATATTAACTGATGCAGAGTCTCAACCAGACGATATGAATTAGCACCTTATTGCAGTACAGCTGCTCTGCAATCCTTACTGGTTTACTCCATAGGAGTGGTTTTAATCGCAGTAAAGAACACAAACAATTCTTCTAAAGCACACATAAAAACATAGAAAAGAAGAAATCAGTGTAGTTGAAATAGAAGCTTAAACTCTGATAGCAATTGGAAAAACAAACAAAAAATTGGCAATAACAATTTTTTAGAATGTGTTTTAGTCTGGGACCTGAGAGGATATAACAAAATATGACAAAAGAGATTTTACTCCTTCTATAAGTGCCCTCCTTCAGAAATGTCATCACTGCTTACTAGCAACTTGCTGTTTAATTAATATAGGGCTCTGTCAATTCTAAACTCTTAACATCCTAATAAAACGCCTTCTGGCAAGAGTACAGACTCTATTCTGGGTGCTAAATTAGAAAGCTAGGGTATCTATAAAGTGCTGCAGACTTTCAACTTAGAGAGTTTTAACAAGTGTGTTAAATCTTTTTATTCTTTCCTTTATTGAAAAAGTAAATATAAAAACAACACAAACACTTGCACAAGAATTTATTATGGAACTAACATATTAAAACACACAGAGGTGTACTTATTCTAAGGAGTGTAAGTTACTACCTAGCAGATTTATTTATTGCATAACAAGGGGTAAATGTTCAAGGATAAAACACCTGCATGCAGTTCAGAGAAGATATTTGCTTTTTTCCCCCATTTCTCTCCCTCCCCCACCCAAATACTTTTATCTATACTAATAAAAGCCTAGGTGGCCCTCGCGCCCTCACAGCATCACATGATGACCACCACAATATGGCCGCCACAAGATGGCAGCCACAAGATGGCCGGCAGGGGAGGGCAGTTGGGAGTGATCGGGCCAGCAGGGGAGGGCAGTTGGGGCAACCAGGTCTGCAGAGGAGGGCAGTTGGGGGCGATCGGGCCACAGGGGAGCAGTTAGGTGTCAATCAGGCCTGCAGGGGAGCAGTTAGGAGGTGATCAGGCTGGCAGGAAGTAGCAGTTAGGGGCAATCAGTCAGGCAGGCAGGCGAGTGGTTAGGAGCCAGCAGTCCTGCATTGTGAGAGGGATGTCCGACTGCCAGGGGATGTCTGACTAAACCGGCAGTCGATCATCCCCTGAGGGGTCCCAGATTGGAGAGGGTGCAGGCTGGGCTGAGGGACATCCCCCCCCCCCCAGTGCACAAATTTCATGCACCAGGCCTCTAGTACATTTATAAATGCATAGTTCATTGGCAAATCTGTATATGAAATAAAATTTTTCGAAGAAGGGCGTAACTTTCCAGCATAATCAAGACTAAGGATTTAAACTAGTACAAATCATTTAATCTGTTTGTAACATGTAAAGTGAACAAATGTAACTCACTAATCCTGTCAGTGACCAGGTATGTAAGAATATAATAGTCTTGTTTTTTATTTAAAATCAAAATTTAATAGGAGCATGATCATTTTTTACACCTTTTCCAAGCAAAAGTCTTATTAAAAAATAATAATAGTCTGAAAGATTAAGTTTCATGCCGAAACCGGTTTGGCTCAGTGGATAGAGCGTCGGCCTGCGGACTCAAGGGTCCCGGGTTCGATTCCGGTCGGGGGCATGTACTTGGGCTGCGGTCACATCCCCAGTGGGAGATGTGCAGGAGGCAGCTGATCGATGTTTCTCTCACATCGATGTTTCTAACTCTCTATCTCTCTCCCTTCCTCTCTGTAAAAAATCAATAAAATATATTTAAAAAAAAAAGAAAGATGTGCTTTTTAAAAAAAAAAAGATTAAGTTTCATGTGTAAAAATAACATGAGCATCACTTTTACAAAAATCTGCTTTTCCCTCTTAAAATAGTTTGGTTTAGGCTATAACCTTGGAGACAACAGGCCAGCAGGAGGCCAGGAGGATTAGCCCTAATTACCTCATGTTTCACCTTAATTAACTTCTCCTACAAAATGTAAACGCTGCAGGAATGATGGCGAGACCTTAGGCCAATGGCAAGATATCTAAGCTCTCATTGTTGGCACATGATAGTCTTCCTTTAGAATTTCCTCTAATCCCTCCCAAAGATCAACTAGTGGACACGCACTGCACTGTGCTTAGCTGTGCCACAGAGATGTGTACCTTTCCTGTTCCTTCATCACTCAGGGTTGATAAAAGGCCTTGGAGGAATTAAAAGCAATAAAGCCATTTCTTCTCTGCTTCCTCATAAGGATGCATCATCACTGAGAACTCATCGCCTTGCAACATACACTTGAAATAACTTTCCAATATTTGCTAAGTTTAAAATTTCAACTTTGAGAAATGCAGTACTGTGCATTTCCCTCAGAGATCCCAACCTGCTGCAAAGCATAAAATAACCCAGAGAAAAAAAATAATTACAAATTGTGATTTGGTTTTACAAATGCAAAAGCACGGAGTAGGGACAAGGGGTGACATTGAACCCTAGGACTTAAAACGTGTAAACTGCTTGCGATCATACTTTTTCTCTTCAACTCATACATAAATATTATTCTAAAATCCTGGAAAATAAATGAAATAAGACAAGACCTATGCTTAGCATCAAATTAATTATTACTATTCATAACTTTTCCAGTCAACATCCTATTCATACAAAATTATATTATAGTAGAAATAATATAAGTCCATGTTTATAACAAAATAAACCTGTTGCCTCATACCTCTTCTATAGGAACCAAGAAAAATAATTGATTCATTAAATTTTGACTCTCATTTTAACTCTCACTTTAATTTCAAAGGTAAAAGTCAGTATATTGAATAACAAGTATAAAGACCTTTAATTTTTGCCATTCGAAAAACTTTTCCTGTAAATATTTTCAGCTTTAGATGTAGCTGGATTTGGCCCTAGGGACCTTTTTGCTGACCTCAGCACCATTAAATTGTATTTGTTGGTTCCAACGACATTTGTGTTTTTCCCCTCTTTCCTCTTAATTCTTAAACTCCTACAAATCTCTAATCCTTTAGCTGGTTTCTGCATATTCCTAATCATTGCCTAATTTTACCTGCAATTTTAACTTTTAGTTAGGGCAGAACACTCCCACACACTTACTCTAAAGGCTTAACTTTTATTCAAAGTTTAATTGTATGGATAATATGAGGATATTAAATGTATTATAGAAATCTCAATTTTTTGTTAACTCCATCTGTAATATGGAAATAAGTTACATTCCTTTACAAAAATGTTTTAAAATATTATTTTATTCCTATTAAATGTACAATTTCCACATTTTCTAGTGATTAAAATGGAAAGTCTTAAATGAAAATAAGTCAATATCTGTGCAACATTTATGCACTAACATATTCATTGGTTCATTTATTTTTTAAATTAAATTATAGATCTTATCCATCACTTTTTGTGTTTTCTCAGTCCTGACCTATCGGTATAAGAAATAGGAATTACCTGAGATGTCAGAAATAACTGGGGATGCAGAGATATATTATAACAAAGGACATTGTTTCAAGAAACTCTTAGTCTGGTGGAATAGATGGGTAAACAAACAATTCTGTAAATTTTGCTCTCAGAGACAAATGTGGATGTGTGTGGATTAAAGAAACACAAGACCTGTGAGAAACAACATTGCTTGGGGCGGGTCTGAGAAAATTGCAGGGCAGAAACAATGCCCTTGCTTAAGCTTTACTCAACACACATTTAAATCTGCCCTTCAAAATCGGTTCCAAGAACAGAGGATATCTTTTTGTCATGCTATTTTTGAATGCAATTAATTCCCATTGCCTGAAATTACCCTCATCTTATTTTGGGGGACTTTAAAAAAATTCTTATAACACATGTCAAGTAATTGTAACAAGAAGAGTGAAAAAATATTTTACTTATATTTTGCCAAATTCCCCATAATTGATTCCAGGTAAGTTCCCCTTCCCCCATTAAATTCTAAGGACATCCTTATGTCCTTGTAAAATGTTACATTAATCATTTAGAGAAAGTTTTTCTTCTTTCATATTTCATTTGAACATGTGCAAAAATGACATGCTTTGGACTGCAGAATTTCTTTTTTATATTAGGAGTAAGCAATGGGAATCCATGTTTATGTCATGCCATATTGCTGACCTTTATGATCACTTGTTATTTATGTGTTTACTTCTAGACTGATTACTAAATTTAATTATGACATCTGTAGACTCTTAAAATGTCAAACCTTGTTGTCCAACAACTGCAAGAAAAAATACTATAAGTGACACACAGAATAAGAGATGTAATCATGAAATTATCTGTTTTGTATAAACACAACTGAAAATCTGTTTTGACTCCGTACATCATATATATATACACAGAGTTAATGTTTATATAGAGGTGCTATGTGCATACACTTACACATCAGCTATTGTATTTCATAAGGCTTTGCTCGCTATTAATGATTTCCCCATGCCCAACGTTTATTTTAAAAACAAAGACCCATGAGTAATGATATTGTATATAGAGACTGTCACATGAAATCTTTTCAGTCTCAATGTACATAGCAGTTATTATCCTCCAATTCTTTCTTCATAATTGTAAAGAAACGGGTACTTGGGCATCTTCAGCTGGATGAACCCACTTGCTCATGTTGTTTATTCTAGCAATTGTCAAAGTGAAAAGCCAACCATTTTAAGCATAGTGCCAAATGGGAACACTGAACTGCTCCAGGCAATTGAGGTCTGCTATCCCAGTGCCAATTGCAAAAGCTTGTTCCTTTGGTCTGATTCAAACTCCACTTTTCTCTTAGATTGATATGCTGTTCTTGCCCTGAAGAAGTTTAAAACTTAGCTGTGAAGAGGATACTTGATTCATAAAAAGCTCCATAACACTGGATAAGTAAGTATGGCATTATAAAAATATAAACAAAGTCCTCTTGTCTTTAAAAGATTGGAATCTCCCTTCTTAAGTTAAAAAAATAATAGTTTAAACAACTCTGAAATAGTATATGGCCAGTAGAAATGACATGAACTATAAACTCAGAATCCATACACCCAAAGCTGGATTTTCAATGAACTGCAGGGGCTTATGAAGATGTAATCTAACCAAATGCACAACATTTCTGGACATATTCTAATTTCTTCTATGCTGATTTTATATCCACAATGCCCACAGATTTTATGGAGGAAATAACCAAGAATCCAAACAACAATCAGAAAACCTTACAGAATTCTATATTTTACTCTTGCAAGAATCCTCCCAGAGTTGCCGAAACCGGTTTGGCTCAGTGGATAGAGCGTCGGCCTGCGGACTGAAAGGTCCCAGGTTCGATTCCGGTCAAGGGCATGTACCTGGGTTGCGGGCACATCTCCAGTGGGAGATGTGCAGGAGGCAGCTGGTCGATGTTTCTCTCTCATCAATGTTTCTAACTCTCTATCTCTCTCCCTTCCTCTCTGTAAAAAATCAATAAAATATATTTAAAAAAAAAAAGAATCCTCCCAGAGATGGAAAGAAAGATCATAAAAATTGTTCATATGAGTTAAAACTTATTTCAAACAGAATAAGACACAGGAATTAGCAACAGAAAATTTAGAAAAATGTTGAATTGTAATTAGAAATTTGCCACTCACTAGGTATGAAGTTTGAAAATGTACTTAATTGGGCTCTACCTCATTTTACCTTATCTGTGAAAAAGGAGATCTTTATATGGACCTCATAGTGCTGTTGTAAGAATTAAATATATCCACATGTATCTCACTCTTGAAAGTATAGTGAGCCATCTACTAGCCAGTATAAAAGCATCTTGAACCAATAGTAAAGCAAAACAGGAACAATTTATCAAAGGCATGTTCATCAGAAAAAAAAAAAAAGTTGAACACGATCTTTCTCACTTAAAACAGATATGCAAATTAAATCTTTAATATGATTACTTGTAAAGTGATATGTATACGAGAACAAAATGCCCTGGGTAATTTTTAATATCTAAAGTGAAAAATCGAATGGTGTTGTAGGGTTCTGCTGCCTGATGTCGAATTTTCTGAACAAGACCTATAAAATGACTCTAATCCCTGGTTCATTTCACAGTATCAATCCTTAATAAAAGCTGCAGGAAAGAAACCAAGTGCAGCTCAGAAATATTAACTATCAGTAATTATTCAAGATATTCTTAAATATTTTAATAGCTCTGACTGATCAGAATTTACCAAGAATCTGATGATTTGCATCACCCATACATTCCCCTTTTAGCTTAAACTCTCACTTTGAAGGCCTGCCCTTTTGAATGTATAATAACACCCTGAGCCAGAAACAAAGAATCTTTATACAAAAGTCAAGCTACGTGGTGAGAGTAATCACAAAATGACAATTTTAAGAAGTCACATTTAAAAATTATTTTCACTCAGCCAGGTGTGGCTCAGGGGTTGAGCATCTCCCAGGAGCCAAGAGGTCACCGGCTCAATTACTGGTCAGGGCACATGCCCGGGTTGCAGGCTAGATCCCCGTGGTGGGTATGCAGGAGGCAGCCAATCAATGATTCTTTCTCATCATTGATGTTTTTATCTCTCCCTTCCTCGCTGAAATCAATAAAAATATATTAAAATAAATTAAAAAAACAATAAAAAATCCTATATAATAAAACCCTAATATGCAAATCGACCGAATGGCAGAACAACTGGTGGAACGACCAGTTGCTATGATGCACACTGACCACCAGGGGTCAGACGCTCAACGCGGGAGCTGCCCCCTGGTAGTCAGTGTGTTCCCACAGGGGGAGTGCCGCTCAGCCAGAAACCGGGTTCACAGCTGGATAGCGCAGTGGCAGTGGTGGGAGCCTCTCATACCTCCACAGCAGCACTAAGGAGCAGCAAGTAGGCGGGTGATAAAGAATGAGGGATCTCAGACTGTGAGAGGGATGTCTGACTGCCAGCTTAGTGGGACATCCCCTGAGAGGTCCTGGACTGCAAGAGGGTGCAGGCCGGGGTGAGGGAACCCCCACCCCCACCCCTGCAGTGCATGAATTTAATGCACCGGGCCTCTAGTAAATAAATAAAAATTAATTTTAATGTGTCTGTTTCTAATTCCATCCTTTTCTCAAACAGCTTAACCATTTTCCTTGTCATGTCTCTCCACACACTTACCCTACTACCTCTCTTTCCCATCTGATTCCACCCAGCCCAGGAAAAACCAGCCCTAGGAAGTACACTATACAGATGTCAAGCTGCTTAGGGGTCATTTTTATCACCTTGATTCCTAGAGTTATGTGATTTTGGCAGGTTATTTAGGACTCAGTTTTCTGGACAAAATACATGTTTCTACTTTTGACAGATGTAAAGAATTTGAAGGATACATGGATAGATATGGATATGCATACACACCCATGCACACACACATCATATGTATTCATACCCATAAAAGCATAAACTATATTTAGTACCATTAAATACCATATAAGTGTAAATCATTGTCATGGCCAGTAACTAAACTTATTTTTGAACATATGCATATGATTGTTTCAGTCAGTTTGGGCTGCTAAACAAATTACTGGGTGGCTTAAAAAACAAATATTCATTTCTCACAGTTCTGAATAAATACTGGGGAGTCCATAATGAAGGTAATAGCAGATCTACTGGTGGGTGCCAGATTCCTGGCAATGACAATGGGCATCTTCTCGCTGTAACTTCACACATAGGAAAAAATATTTCCATTTTTTGTTTTGAGAGAGAGAGAGAGAGAAAGGGAGAGGGGATAGAGAGATGGAAACATAGATGAAAGAGAAACATCCATCACCAGGCTCCTGCACGCCCCCTGCTGGGGATCGAGCCTACAACCCTGACCAGAAATTGAGCTGGGTACCTCTTGATTCTTGGGTCCATGCTCAACCACTGAGCCACACCGGCCAGGCACTCCTTTCTATTTTTATAAGGGCACTAATCCCATCATGATGGCTCCACTCTCACTACCTACTGGCCTCCCAAAGGTCCACATCCAAATATCATCCCACTGTGGGGTTAGGATTTCAACATATGATTTTAGGGGGCACAAATGTTCAGTCCCCAGCAATGGTCAAATTCTCATTAAGATATGGTTTAATCCTTGGTGAATTTAGAAGCATAGGGACTTAGTTTGGCTTTAAAAGGAATAAGTTGAAATTTATGCCAAACAGCATGGGTTTCAGATTCCTGATTCATCAACTAAATTATTGATTTTCAATGGAAAAATAAACACTAGTTTGTCAAGCCACACATTGTGAAGAAATCACTAAGAGATTTCTATAACACATATCCTGATTACAAAGCCAAAATAAAAATATATCTTTTCACCAAAGCATGTTTTCATGAGGGCATCCTGTCTGCTGAGCTTTTCTTTGGAACTCTAAATATCAAGGGAATAAATGTGCCAAATGAACTTAACTGTCTTTATCATTCATTCAAAGTATTTAACTAGGTTATTATAGCAATTGACAGTTTAAGTGCCTGCCTAAAATCGTGCATTACAGTTCATTTACGTATTTTCTTGAAATCTACATCTAATGAGAACTAGAAGAAAGGACATATGAAAAATAAACAAATCTAGCAATTTAACTAGTCTTTTGCCAGACACTCTCAAGGGCACCTGATAACAGCAAACTACTAAGATGTGATATCCAATCTTTAATAGTTTCTGAAACAGGAGCTTGAGTCTTATTAATTTCAGAAAGAAGAAAACAATCACTGTTAACTCTAGGATATTTCACAAGATTTGGATTTAATAAAGTCATTAGAAAGAGGCCTAATAAAAATCCTTGTTGTCTATAAACTTGACCCAGAAAAAGTTCTTTCCCAAAATAAAGAATTTTTTTTACATAGATAATCTTACATTGTACAAAATACAAACAAAGTATAGACAGCTGGACTTAATCTCTTAAAATTTCAAAAACAGAAAAATATCACTGACAAAGTTAAAAATATTAAAGATAAGCTCTTCAACTTGCTATCAAAACCTCCCACACCAATCTTTTTAGTCTCCCTGCCTACATCCCAAACAAACTGCATATTCCTGCATCTTCTCTGAAAATCCTGTATTTTTATTTCCCCAAGTTGAAAGAGATTGCTTATATGTCTAAAGCCCATTTAAGTGTGAAGGAAAGGTCATATAATTGACTTAAAAATGAATTGTCATCCAATTATTGAAATAAATATTAATGTATATAATTCTCCTCTATAATAATAAAAGTGTAATATGATAATTAGACCAGACAGCCAAATGAGCCTCCGCCGCCTCTCCAGATTCCTTCCGGATGACTGTCTGGATGAAGTGAAGCTGTGAGGCCGAGGCAAGCCTCTGCAGCTGTGAGGGCAAGGCAAGCTGTTGTGGCTGCGATGGCTGAGCCCCTTGCACGAGTTTTGTGCACTGAGCCTCTAGTATATAATAAAAGTCTAATATGCTAAGTGTCTGGTCATCCGGTCATCCATTCAACCAATCAAAGCATAATATGCTAATGATATGCTAAGGCCGCTGAACTGCTCACTATGACGTGCACTGACCACCAGGGGGTAGACTGTCAACTGGTCGACCACTTGCTATGATGTGCACTGACAACTAGAGGGTAGACCAGGGGTGGGCAAACTTTTTGATTCGAGGGCCACAATGGATTCTTAAACTGGACTGGAGGGCCGGAACAAAAGCATGGATGGAGTGTTTGCGGGAACTAATATAAATTCAAAGTAAACATCATTACATAAAAGGGTACGGTCTTTTTTTTTTTTTTAATTTTATTCATTTCAAATGGGCCGGATCCTGCCCGCGGCCGTAGTTTGCCCACGGCTGGGGTAGACAGTCGACTGATCAACCAGTCGCTATGATGTGCACTGACCACCAGGGGGCAGATGCTCAAATGCAGGAGCTGTCCCCAGCCCAAAGGCCCCAGGCCAGCCAAGGCAGGTGCCAGTGGGAGCCCCCAATCGCCCTGCTGTTCGCCCCACAAAGGGAGGCGATCAGTGGCGGCAGTGGGGGGCAGGGCTGGCAAGTGGGTGGCATCAGGCTGGCCAAGGCTGGTTCCAACAGAGCTCCCCGATCACCCCACCAATCACCCTACAGATCAGCCCTGATCACCAGCCAGGATTAGGGACCCTATCCGTGCAAGAATTTCATGCACCTGCCCTCTAGTTTATATATAAAATATATTACATATATAAATGAAATATTTATACTATATAATTCTACATGCTTAGAAAATATAATGGTAGCTAGTAACCTAAACTAGAGGCCCAGTGCATAAAATTTGTGCACAGGTAGGGTCCCCAGGCCTCCCTGGCGATCAGGGTTGATAGAGGCCTTCCTTCCTCTGGCTGCCTTCATTCTGAGCCACCCGCTGGTGGTCAGGGTGCATCATAGTGAGGGATTGAAATCCCGAGGGGACAATTTGCATATTAGCCTTTTATTATATAGAATGATAAAAACATTCTTTTGGTACTAGGATTTTAAAATATTTTAAAATCTCTCTCTCTCTCTCTCTCTCTCTCTCTCTCTCCCTCTCTCTCTCTGTCCATGTCTGTATGTTTTTTCTCTTCTTGTTTGTTCTAATTGCCTAAATTTTTTAAAATAGCATCTATTAATGAAATTAAGTAATTAAAGTGTTTTTCAGGTAAATTTAGAACCCAACACAGAGCTAGAAAAAGCTCTTACACCTGGTATCTCTGCTCTTTTTCTCCTACACTCTAAGGGTCCCCAGGAGACTTGCAACCAGGACAGTAGCAGCTCATCCCAGGCTAACCCCCTGTCACTGTGACTTTAACTTCTCAGTCCTGGAGTAGGTAGATAGACTCGATGGAATCCTATTTTCTTCTCATTAGCTGAAAAACAGATATTTGGAAAGTTTAGAAACTTGACCCAACTGAAAAGAAGTAAGAAATGGTGGACCTTAAAAAGGACTTCAGGTTTTCTCACTGTGCAGAATATAGTCAAACACTGCTGCAGTTAAATATTTTACCCTTTGTTCTCCCTGAGTGATCTACAATAATAATCTGCTTCATGTTGATATTTACTGCTGTGTTGCTCACAATTACCTGAAAGAGAAGTTGGGGTGCTTCCCTGGGCTGGAAAAAGTTTAGCTAAATCAGAAAGCAGGTATAATTAAGCAAGTTTATCTATGTATATAAGGCTCTCGCTGGTGCTAATCGCACACATGTTTTGATCTGTCATTGTTGATCATGAATTTGGTTGACACTCCTATTATAGAGAAAGGGTGAATAATGATATTAATATATTTCTTCTAATTAATGTCTTTTCAATGTGCATGAATTTGTGCACTGGGCCACTAATTTTTATTATAAACAAGAAGGTTGGATCAAAATTACAAACTAAGGACATATATTACATCATAATTTCTACCCTAATTCCTTGAAAATAATAGACAAAGTATATTTTAAAGCCATAAAGGACTAGAAAAATAAACAAGAACACCTTGAACAGAAAAGAAATGTTAACGAGAGGGAAGACAAGGTTGGGTGGGTGGGTGGGAAGATATTAATCAAAGAACTTATATGCATAGATGCATAACTCATGGACACAGATGATAGGGAAAGAGTAGGGAAAGACTTTTTAAACAAAATTTAGAAAGTGGGAACCATAAAGCAAGAGGTTATTAAACTTAAAATTAAAACTTCTATGAATCAAAAGACATCTTAAAAGACTGAAAAGGTAGGCCACAGAATGGAAAATATATTTAAAAACACATGTGACAAAGAGATTATATTAGAAAAGTGAAACAGTTTTCTCCAAGATAATTTAGAGCCCTACAATTTTATATTTTGCATTAAGTTAAAAAAAGTCTTAAAAACAAATGCAATTTAAAACCACAACTTATTGCTAATAAACATTTTAAAAATAATATAGAATGACTCATAGCCATTCACGAATAGATAAATATGATGCATATATGCATTGCCTAAAGGAACACACATATTTGCCAAATGGTGTGGCTACTAAATTCACAGGGTTACATGAAGAGATTTCTTATTCAGGATTTTTTTTAGTCAAACTCACTGACTGTTTACCAATAAATTCAATAAAAATAAATTAAAACAACAAAGTCACTGATTGTATTCTCACCTATAACATGGGCTGTCAGCCAGAAGATGGACAGGAACTTCTAGATAAAAATGGATACTGAGATGAAACTCCTGAAGATGGATGGATATAGAGAACGTATTTCCACTCCTCAATAAAAACTAAACTCTTTGATTATTACTCTCAGATATGACTTGTTTCAATGCATTTCATAAGAGAGTTTCCATTGTGTAAATATTTATGCATTTAGATTAAATATTCACAGAATCTCTTGATAGATAGGGTGCAACAGATAAACAGGTCATGATCAGTCTCACGAATAAGCCTTTTGGTCACATACAAGTTCCCCACTATGCATTGATAGATTCTCTTTTGGATGAAGATGCCAATAATTTTTTTCCAGATACATGATTTATAGCTATAGTAACACTATGCATATTTCCTTTGATAAATCAGATACTATAATAATATGGGGAGTATTCACCCAGTCAGATCTTTTCTGAAATTCAGATATGTCTTACCTTCAAATGCCTTTTGAGTATTTGTAACCAGGAAATTTTAACATGTTTATATTTAATCTAAATTTGCCACAACTTTCTCAATGAATTCATTTTCACTATAAACCTCAAAGAATGATCTACTTCCTAAACATTGTTCTACTGGTAGGTCCACAGTATTATGGAATAACTTGACCAGACAAGTGTGCTCCTTTTCTTTGTTTGCCTAATGATATAAAGTGAAACTGACAATATTAAGACAAATGGCATGGTGTCCTTTTGCTGACTAATTGCAAGATTTAAACTATCTATCCTCATTGGCAGTTGACAGACTTTTGTAACTAGAAACTCAACAACAGCAATCTAATCATGGCAGAGTCTAAAAGAATGGTGTTCAGAAGATATTTTGCATTGTAGAGGGAAAAGCACTGAATAGATATCAACACCTGCAAGTAGATACAAGTGCTTAAAAATAAATTAAAAATCAATAATTCTGCATAATCATTCTCAATTAGTCTTTACTGGCCTTAGCAACTATGATAGTAATACTTAATGATATTAAAAGTCAAAGTGTTTCATGTAGTTACTCTTGTCACTACATTGTCATTGGAATGTGATGAGTAGGCTTGGTAATTTTTGTTTATATTTTGTATTGATGTCAGAGAGGAAGGGAGAGGGAAAAAGAGAGAGATAGAAACAACAATCATGAGAGAATTATTGATTGGCTGCCTCCTGCATGTCCCCTACTGGGATCCAGCATGCAAACTGGGCATATACTTTGACCGGGAAACAAACTGAGAACTCCTGGTCCAAAAGTCATGCTCAACCACTGAGCCACACCAGCCAGGAGGCTCTTAGTAATTTGATTATTTCAAAGATAAAAATAAAACTCAGAAACATAGCAAGAAATAAATATTATCTAAAGTAAATAACATACTACCTCACTTTAGAATTTTAATCCATTCCTCTATTATTTTCCTACAAATATTAATCTTTTATGGTTGAATGGTATTTGAGAAAGCACTACCTATCATGATACTTTAGGATGTAAAAATGTAAACACTAACCCATAAAGTAGACCTGACAAAAACCTTCAGAATTTTAACTTGGGAATAGATGAATGAAATTAAAGATGGGAAAACATTTTCTTTAAAAGTTTCTGATGTAATTTTTAAACCTTATTGCTAGATTTGAAAATACACAATTTTCTTATTTATTTGGATGTCCAAAGGCTAAGACATTGCAGAATGATTTCCTAGTAGTTGAAATTTTCAGCAAGCTTCCAAAATGAATTGAAGAGAAAACGAGTTCATACTTTAAAGAAGTTAAATCAATCTATATAAAATATAATCCTACAAAATTACAGTGAAACAAACTTAAATGGTAGATTAGTATATCATAAAACACCCATGAAATTCCTTTGAAAATTCTACTAATTAAATAATTTAGTGACTTGTTATTAACAAACTCTCATAAGGAAAGAACTGGGTTGTATTATGTAAATTCTGTTACAGTTGGATTCTTTACAGAACTTATACTGATGCCATTTTATGGTAAAACTCCAGAAAAACTTGTTGGTTGATAAACTATGATAACAATTAGTATCAGGTTACACTTTGGACATTTTGCTAGTCCACACATATCTAAAATATGATTAAAATCAAATATGACAATAAAATATAAGCAAAGCTTGCATATCTGAATTAGACAATCTCATATTATTATCCTGATTTTGTTGCTCTCCTAAAGCATAAATCTCCTTCTACTCCTTCCAAAACATTCAATTTTTAATAAAGTAACATCTGTTTTTTTGGGATAAGACTATGGTACCTGCTGTTCTCCCACCCCTCCGGGAAAATGAAAAAGTAAGCAGTTATTCAACATCACTTTTGTGAGCCTAGTAACAGCTGTGGTTTTTAAAGGGATAAAGCAGTAGAAATAAAAAAGAAGAGCACTTCAACAATATGTGTGGAAAGTACTGTGATATGTATTAAATTACATTAAAATTTACATATCCTAATTAAAAATTAGACTGTGGCAATCTTATATGTTTGAGTAAGTGTAAAGAGAGAAAATGTTGGATTATGTGGTAAACTATTTACTATATATACAAATGAATTAAAATACCAAGAGAAATCATTAAATAAATTAGTTTCTCCAAAGTTTGCTTTTGTACATGTAAGCATCCTATTAACACAAGAAATAAAAAAATATTGGGTCTATTTATGTAAGCAGTGCCTTAAGTTTTAAAATGAATAATAGTTATTACTAAAAAATTGGCATTGGATTTTAAAGATGGTATAATATAGTTATGATCTTGTTCATCTCTTGATGTCAAAACTGTTGCTGATATTCATGCAGATAATTTGGTTGTGTGAAAAGTTTATCTAAGGCTATAAAAACTATACTGATAATTATTAAAAATTTTAACAATCCAAACATTCTTGGTATTTCCATGGTTACTTTTAAAAACACTTTAATATTTTAGTGTTATTCAAATGTGGGCATGAGTATTCAGTTAGAAAAAGGAAAACTGACTGACCCAAGGTAAAATGAGCTAGAGAGGCACTGACTTCTTGCATTCTTAAAACACACATTTCTAAAATATTGCAAGAAAAAGAAATGCAGAAGTAAAACCCTTCTGAACACTAAATAGAAAACTGTTATATCCTCGTAACAGTTGGTATAGAAATATGTTTATGTTAGAATTTTTTATTAGTAGTTCAATATTTCTACCGACTTTTAACTGGTGTCTTTTCTTTCCTTTATTATCTTTAATATATTCCATTGAGACTTTTCTTTCACTTCAAGAAAAGAGAGGTGACCAGCCAAAGGCATCTCCCTCCCAGCAGCCATTGCCGTGAAAACTTGCACACTAATCAGAAGTGGGTCCAATGGTCTTCACATGAAAGCATCTAACAAGGTCCCTGAGGAAGCCCCACTAAGTGGCAGCGGGGAAAAGCACAATTGCTTTTTCATGGAAGACGGATGCTGGCATCCATTGGCCTATCTTAAAGTACAGATGCTTGCTTCTTTGAAGTTACTATAATCATGGTTGCTTTTGAAAAACTATTATGTTCTTCAAAACAAATTTCCTGAGATTTGGGATCCGAAGCAGT
>NW_005871168.1:1892419-1894378 GCF_000147115.1 Myotis lucifugus | reverse complement strand
ACGACTAAGCAAAAACAATAGGCAGTACAGGTCTGCAATTTTTTATTTGTAATTCTTGAAGTCAGAATGTTTTGACATTCAGAATTTTTCAGATTTTCGAGAAGAAATTTTAGGGCAGATTTTAGTGCAAATATGTTAAGTAATCCCCCTTTTGGGGTCCTGGCAAAGTCCTCCAATCAAGCACATTAATATTTCTGCAGCACATCAAATGAGAGTCTCATGAAGTCTAAAGTTGGTGCATATCAAGAGTTGCTGCCAGTTGAGTTTACAACAAGCTTAAAAAGAAAAAATCTTTCTATTTTCAGATTTCAGAATTGCAGATAAGGGATTGTCACCCTGTAATACCTGGTGACTTTTTCTGAAAGGGATAGGAGTGTGTTGGCATTTTTTCCCCCTGAAATTGGGAACTATGCTAAAATCAAATTACATCACTTTCCTGTATGTGGTATACCATGGGCAGATTTTTTCTCTAATATCTACACTAATAAAAGAGAAACATGGTAATTGGCCTACGACCGCTACCCTTCTGATTGGCTAATCAGCATATCCTTATGCAAATTAACTGTCAGCCAAGATGGCGGCCGGCAGCCAGGCACTGAAGCGAGCAGGGGAGGCTTCCTTGCTCCAGTGACTGCAGACTCCAAGTTCCCCGCCTGACTTGCCGGCCTCTGAGCTGGCAGTTTGAAACATTCTAACAAATATAGCCGGCTGGGATCTCAGAGCTGAAGTTATACATTGTTTCGATTATAGAACGGCAAACAAACCAGCAGCGGGAGCCTCAGGGCTAGAGCCAGAGCTAAAGCTGGCCCAGAAGAAAAAAAAAAAAAGAAAAAAAGGAGCGGTTAGGAGCTTCAGTCAGCCTGAAAGCAGTCCTCAGCCCCTCACCCAGACTGGCCAGGCACCCCAGTGGGGACCCCCACCCTGAAGGGTGTGTGACCAGCTGCAAACAGCCATCATCCCCTCATCCAGGCTGGCCAGGCACCCCAGTGGGGACCCCCACCCTGATCCAGGACACTCTTCAGGGCAAACCAGCTGGCCCCCAGGCCTCTATCTTATATAGTAAAAGGGTAATATGCCTCCCGGCACCGGGATCAGCAGAGCCGTGAGGCCTCCTGGCACCAGATCAGCATGACAGGGTGCAGCGCCCAAACCCCCTGATCGCCCTGCGGCTCTGTGTGTGACGGGGGTGGCGCCCCAACCCCCCCCCACGGGCCCTGCTCTGTGTGTGACGGGGTAGAGCCATAACCTCCCCATTGGCCCTGCCCTGAGTGTGACAGTGGCGGCGCCCCAACCCCCTGATGGGCCCTGCTGTGTGTGTGACAGGGGGCGGTGCCCTAACTCCCCTATCGGCCCTACTCTGTGAGTGACAGGGGGGAACTCCCCAACCCCCTGATGGGGCCCTGCTCTGTGTGTGACAGGGGGGCAGCGCCCCAAGCCCCTGATTGGCCCTGCTCTGTGCATCACAGGGGGTGGCGCCGCAACCTCCCCATTGACCCTGCCTTGAGTGTGATAGGGGGTGGTGCCCCAAGCATGACTGAGGGTGGCATCACAACCTCCCAATCCGCCCTGCTCTGTGCATGACAGGGGGCGGCACCCCAACTCCCCAATCAGCCCTGCTCTGAGCCCCACCAGGGGCTGCACCTAGGGATTGGGCCTGCCCTCTGCCACCCAGGAGCAGGCCTAAGCCAGCAGGTCATTATCTCCTGAGGGGTTCCAGACTGCGAGAGGGCACAGGCTGGGCTGAGGGACCCCCCTGCCCCCCCGAGTGCACAAATTTTTGTGCACCGGGCCTCTAGTCTATAATAATAAAAGCATAACATTCTAATTAGACCAGATGTCCTTCCAGACGACCTTCTGGATGAAGCCCGGGCTGCAAGGGAAGCCCAGGTCCTGGGTGCCTATTGGCAGCTGAAGGGAAGCCCGGGTCCCAGGTGCCAGAGGGAAGCTGGTGCCAGCAGC
>NW_005871168.1:1877519-1892319 GCF_000147115.1 Myotis lucifugus | reverse complement strand
ACCAAGAACTCATGGTTCAATTCCAGGTCAGGGCACATGCCCGGGTTAGAGGCTCAATCCCCAGTGGGGGTGTGCAGGAGGCAGCTGATCAGTGATTCTCTCTCAACATTGATATTTCTATCTCTCTCTCCCTCTCCATTCCTCACTGAAATCAATAAAAATATATTTTAAGAAATTAAAAATAAGAAAAGATGTGGTATATTATTCATGTGTATGTTGAATCTGAAAAACAAAACAAGGGAGTTGGCAGGTGAGCAAAATGTGTGAAGGCAGTCAATTATACAGTGTTCTGTGGTAACTAAATTTCTGGTGATCACTTTGTATCATATAGAAATATCAAATTATGTTGAACATCTGAAGATAAGATAACAATTTTACCACAATTTTAAAAGTAAATAAATAATAAATTTAATTATTTATAAATAAACTGGTGTTTAAAGCTCAAAGTGTGTGGTCATTTGTGACAGAGCATATGCCCAGGTTGTAGGCTTGATCCCCAGTGTGGGGCATTCAGCAGGCAGTTGATCAATGATTCTATCTCATCATTGATGTTTCTTTCTCTCTCCCTCTCCTTTCTTCTCTGAAATCAATGAAAATATGTTTGAAAAAATAAAGATAAAAACTCTAAATTTGATTGCAATGAACAACGAAAGTGATCAACTTAACTGTTTAGCAGCTTTATGTAAATATAAACTAGAGGCCTGGTGCACGGATTCATGCACCAGTGGGATTCCTCGGCCCGGCCTGTGGGGATTGGGCCAAAACCGGCTCTGCAACATCGCCCAAGGGGTCGTGGGTTGCGAGAGGGTGCAGGCCAGGTCGAGGGACCCCACCGGTGCATGATCAGGGCCAGGGAGGGATCGCAGGAGGGCTCTAGGGCTTGTCTGGCCCATCTCGCCCAGTCCCGATCAGCAGCAAGCCAACCTATAGGTTGGAGTGTCTGCCCCCTGGTGGTCAGTGCAAGTCATAGCGACTGGTCGAATGGTCAAATGAATGGTCAGACACTTAGCATATTAGGCTTTTATTATGTAGGATAGTAAATTAATGATTATATATTTAATCATAATATTATGACATTTTGATCAGTATGAGCTATAATAAATTTTCTTAAAATAGGAATATTCTGAACTATGTGAAACTTTTGGCTAAAGAGCTGTCAACATCAAACATCATTGTTTGAGAAATTTGCCATTGAATATAATAGTTAATTCATTCACAAATTAATTCATGTATTTGTAAATATACTTACATGCAAGTCATTGTGTGATACTCTAGTGAGAGGCAATTTTTCTTCTATCCTTGAGAAATGAAATTTGAGCGTATAAAATAAGGTAGATCATTTGCACTTATTCTCTGTCTTCTAGAAGTTTTAGTTCTTGCTATGCAACAGCTTTAAAGCTCTAAACTGTGGTGTGTGTTTTTTTAAATAGACAAAACAGATCAAATTAAAAGCAAATCTTGCCACCCTGGTTAAACACACTCTTACAAGTAAGATATTAATATGAAAAATTGAAATATCATTCTAATTATACAGGTAGACAAAATAAAAATTTGTTAACTGATATTATGTCAATGAAAAGAGGAAAACTGAAAATGAAATTTCATAAAGAACATTTGCAATAAACCCACATGTGTTATTGAACAAGTTTTGAAATATAACTAGAAAAATAGTGCTCTATATAAAACACAGAAAAAAAAAGCTCTGCTAATAAATGGGCTTCAATTTAAATTAAAAATGGTATTAAAGTCTTCTGAACCCCCTGTCTTATGGGCATCCTTGGTGAAATTACTGGTATCAGCACAAAACAATAAGAAAGGTCAAATTTTAGTGGCATCACAAACGTGTTTTGTCCAAGATTTACTTTGTATATATAATATGAAATAGATGAAGTTCTTAATACTTCTGCAAATTCAGAAGCGAGAAGACAAAGGAGTAGCCTCCTTTAGGAATAAAAATATAGTACTATGTTTAAATCCCACAAAATTAATGTTTAGTTCAAGGATTTGCCGTTCATCTCAGAATCCCTCAAGCCTGAGGCAGGATTAGGTCAGATTCATGTTAGGACAACTGGAGGAAATCAATAGATCTCACTTTATTAATAATTAAAAGGCTAATGTAGACTGGCAAGTGATTAAAAATGTGTAGAACACATATTTATTACTACAATTTCAAATACCTCCATAATATGTAATTTCAAATTGGGCCACACAAGAAAGCGAGAGGTAATGCTAAATATGAACAAGTGACCGACAGAAGAGGCAAGTATTCTGTGTCCACTGAATATGTAGCAAAGTTTCTGTCTATAGGGGGAAAAGCACAACTCATAACTAATTTGAATCCACAACACATACTGGATTACAGCTACAGCTTATTCTGTCACCAGTAGTTAAATTGATCCCTATTAAAATTTCTCAGGGTCACAGAAACAAAGTTTGCACAATGAAGGACGTTAAAGCTCATCTGACAGTCAGGTTTGTTGAATTTTATTTTACTTTTATTATTTTTGTTTGTTTATTTATTTTAATTGAATTTATTGGGGTGACATTGGTTAATAAAATTATATGGGTTTCAGATGTACAAGTCTATAATATATCATCCATATATTGTATTGTGTGTTCACCACCCAAAGTCAAGTCTCCTTCCATCACCATTTATCCCATTTTACCTTCTTCTACCTCCCCCAACTCTCCTTTCCCTCTGGTAATCACCATACTGTTGTCTGTGCCTATGAGGTTTATTTTTTCCTTGCATTTTTTTTTGCTTACTCCCATCACCTTTTTTTCACCCAGTCCCCCAACCCCTATCCTCTCTGACAGTTGCCAGTCTGTTCTCTGTATCCATGCCTCTGTTTCTATTTTGTTTGCCAGTTCATTTTGTTCATTACATTCCACACATAAGTGACATTGTATGGTACTTATCTTTCTCTGACTGGCTCTTTTCACTTGGCATAATACTCTCCAGGTCTATCTATTCTGTTTCAAGAGGTAAGATTTCCTTTCCTCTTTTATATACATAGCTGAGTAGTATTTCACTGTGTAAATGTACCACAGCTTCTTTTACCCATCAATCTACTAATGGGCACTTGGGCTGCTGCTTCCAAAAAACCTTGACTATTGTAAATAATGGTACAGTGAACATAGGCATGCATATTAGGTTTTTTCATATATATTCCAGAAGTGAAAATTTTAGTAACTCAAAAACAATAGCTATTGAACATACACTGAGTGGCCAGATTATTATAACCACCTGACGTTTGTAGGCAAATTAGCTATAATTTCTCATTGAAGTAGCTAGAGGGCCAGACCATTATAAATAGGGAAGCAGGTTGTTTACCACGACAGTAGAAGTGATGTTTTTCTGAAGATATGGGTAAACAACGCAATTTAACAGCCTTTGAACGTGGGATGATTGTTGGCGCTCAGAGCCATGGAGCAAGTATCAGCAAAACAATAGAAGGCCTGTTCAAACACCTTTGCTGTCTGCAGTTACCAAGATAAAACGTCTGCAATTCACACAGGAACACAAGGATTGGACAGTTGAGCATTGGAAAAAAGTCATGTGGTCCGATGAATCACGTTTCCAGTTGCATCATGCAGATGGCACAGTGAAAATTTGGCAGATATAGCATGAAAGCATGCACCCCACATGCATGAGTATAAACCTTCAAGCTGCTGGGGGCAGTGTTATGGTTTGGGGCATGTTTTCCTGGCATGATTTGGGCCCTTTAATTTGTGTGCAACAACGTCTGAATAACACAACATACCTAAGTGTCATTGCTGATCAAGTTTATCCTATCATGTTGATGGCGTATCCCAATGGAGATGGCTTTTTCCAACAAGACAATGCACCATGACATGGTGCTCATATTGTTCAGGAGTGCTTTCAAGAACATGAGGGAGACTTTACCTTGCTTAGGTGGCCCCCACAATCACCAAATCTCAATCGAATTGAGCATGTGTGGGACGAAGTTAAAAGAGCCATAAGGCAGCTGGTTCCACAACCATCAAATCTCACAGATCTGGACAGTGCTATTCATTAGGCATGGTCAGATTCCTCGCATCACCTTTCAACATTTCATGGAGTCAATGCCAAGAAGAATCGCCGCAGTATTGAAGTCAAAAGTTGGCCCAACAAAGTACTGATGGGGTGGTCATAATAATCTGGCCGCAGCATTGAACAGACTGTCAAACTACAGTGGGAAGGCTGGAGAGGGTTGGGGGATGAGGGAGGGGGTAAGAGATCAACCGAAGGACTTGTATGCATGCATATAAACATAACCAATGGACATAAGACACTGGGGGGTAGGGGAGGCCGGAGGAATGTCAAGGGGGGAAAACAAGGAGACATATGTAATACTCTTTGTAATACTTTAAGCAATAAAACAAAATAAAAAATAAATAAATAAAAACAATAATCTGGCCACTCAGTATATATCTATCTATATATATCTATATATATATATAGATATATATATATATATATATATATATATATATATATATATCTCCCACGTTCAAAGGCTGTTAAATTGCATTGTTTACCCATATCTTCAGAAAAAAATCACTTCTACTGTCGTGGTAAACAAACTGCTTCTCTATTTATAATGGTCTGACCCTCTAGCAACTTCAGCGCGAAATTATAGCTAATTTGTCTACAAACATCAGGTGGTCATAATAATCTGGTCACTCAGTGTATACGTTATACCACTCTAGCAATACCTCATTTCCAGAATCCACAGTAACAAAATCACTAATTTTTATATATAGCTTATGAATAAAAGAATAGATTGATATACTTCTAAGCTAAGTGCCAACCTTCAACTTGACATCAAAGTTTCTTTAGCTTTCACTGTTTTGACAGTTCTTATTTTACATTGTAATTTCTTCCATAGATAAAAATGTTAATTATGCATGACCTAGCTAAAATTAAGTTTTCCAAAATAATAAATCTCAAGGGATTAGAAAAGATATGGGCAATAGATCTTAGAAGGGATAGAGGTGGTCCAAATACAATGAGGTGTAGATACATTTCACCTTATAAAAAGGAATGTGTTTCATTTTGACATTTATATATCATATTGTAATACAAATACAGGGAATTATAATGGAAATTCAGATTTGAACAAGTAGTTGAGGTTATGAGCAATTTGCTAGTAAGATGTTTTGTCTTATACCTGCTTCTTCCTCAACTGCTAGTATAATACCTGGTACTCTGAATAAAGAAGAAAAGAATAATATTCTCCTCTAATAGCACAGACTCTTCCTTTTTGGCTCCAAAAGGAAGATTCTAGAAGGTGGCATGGATATCTTTTGGGGAAAAACATTGGACTTGAAACTCTGAGACAAAGAACTCAGGATAGTGTCTAATTGAAGGCAGCCTTGGAATCCAAAGGCACTAGAACCCATGCAGAAAGTGTTGGGAATGGAGGAGACTTATTTGCAAACTGGAGAAGGTTCTAACAAGAGACTGAGACTAGAGAGACCGCCTGAATGGTTGGGATACTGAAAACACCAGGACCATCACCCCAGTAAGAATTTTTTTAGACACTGTGTACCTTAAATGTAATGATTGCAGGAATAATGCATAGTCTGGATTGCCATGTGTCTTTAAATGTAAATGGTTCAAGTGTTACTTACAGGTAAAGTATTTTACTGTTTCAACAATACAATTTAATATAGATGCCATAAACCAAGAAAAAAAAACACAAAGTACTTGACTGGGAAATTTTTTTAAACAATAACTTTAGAGTTTCTAGAAGGATATTGACCAGTTACAAATTACCTATAGATAAGGTAAAATGGAAAACCTGGGATGCATTCTGAGCTACATAATTGGTGTGAAAGAAGGGGTGCAGAGGCTGGCCTGAGGACCTGACTCTTAATCATCCCACTGACCTTCACTACCCTACGGGTGGCCCAACCCCAAGGCAGATAGTTGGGCAAGCCCACTTCCTCTGTCCTAGATATAGATAATTGCATTTAGTATACACTATCAGGTAACATTCTAACTTTATAATCCTCTCCTTATTCCTTTCTAGTGTTTGACATTGTGAAATGCAAGGCAATAGTACAACCCAGTGCTTCTATGGCTTGGAGGAGCATATCTCTACAAGTGATATCATAAACACACACTGAAGTGGATAAAAAGTGGCTAAGCCAATGTGGTCTTGCTGAAATATCAAAAAATGTTAATGGTTTAGGTCAAGATTAAAATTATTCAAATAGAGAAATTAAAAAGGAAAAAAGTAAAGGAAGGAAAAAGAATATTCTCATATTGGAATGATTGCTCTAATTCTCTCTGACTTTCTTGATTTGTTAAATTTCCAAATATTCTGGGCAGTGTGGTCCAACAGAACTTTCTGTGATCTGGGCTGTCTAGACATAGCCACCAGCCACATGTGGCTACTGAGCAGTTAAAATGTGGCTAGTCCAAATGAGGATCTGAATTTTCAATTTTATTTAATTTTAAATAGTTTGCATGTAAATAGGCACCTGGAGATAGTGGCTATTGAACTGGTAGCCTGTATCCCAGGATAGGTGGGTAAATAAATTTAGAAAAACAAAAGATCTCAGCTACAAATTGAATTTGCTCTACATTATATACTTAAAAATCCCAAATCTTCTTTCCATTTAATAATTGCTTTTAGAGAACATTGTTCTTTAAGACAAATTTATAGATTTTATTGGTGTTTTAAAGTTCCTCCCTGATTCACAGTCAATTAACTATGATAGTAAAAGGCCACAAATTGAAGTGTGTCATAAAGTACCCAAGACATATCACTTCTTCCCAGACCAAACTAGAACTTGGTATTAATTGTCAGAGGAAGAAGAGAAGGAGGAGGAGAAAAGGCAAGTGGAGGAGGTGGAGGATGGTGGTGGAAGGGAACTCAAAAACATTTTCATTTGTTCAACATAAATTGTGGATGTAACCCCAAATCTTTTTACATTTCAATAGAATGGCACCTTTACAGGAAAAGTGTGTGTGTGTGTGTGTGTGTGTGTGTGTGTGTGTGTGTGTGTTTTAACAGTTAAGAAACCATATTATAGAAAACATCTTGTGACCCTCAAATACTACTAGAAAAGTACCTGACATAACACTAAAAAAAATTTTGCTCCAATAGTTGTATAACAGACTTTTTGTTGTATAAACTATAATTGAATATATTAAAGTGTCCCATTTGTGCTTCAGCAAATTAAGCCTTCCATGGTATACTTTTCTTTCTTCTTTCTTCCTTCCTTCCTTCCTTCCTTCCTTCCTTCCTTCCTTCCTTCCTTCCTTCCTTCCTTCCTTTCTTTCTTTCTTTCTTTCTTTCTTTCTTTCTTTCTTTCTTTCTTTCTTTCTAAGAGGAGACAGCTCTTCGGTAAACATTCACTATTGTTTCAGCTATGAAACCAAGCTCTGAATTCAGATAAAAATTGAATAAATTCCAGTTAAGATACCTACTGGTTGTGCAAAGATGGGAAAGTTATTTAACTTTTCTAAGTCATTTTTCTATTTATAAAATGAGGATAATGTCAATGTCCACTTTTGAGTGTCTGTAAAGATAAAATCATAAAATGCAAGTAAAATGTTTAGCATAGTACATGCTGCTTGTTGTTAGAAAGCACTGGATAAGCATCACCCTTAAAATAATAGATATAAATGGCATTGCAAATTTACTTTATAGAACAGGATTTTATGTTTTTGTTTATCTTTTTCACATGTTGTTGTTGTTGTTGCTGCTGCTGTTAGATTTTACTTTTAGGTTTAGGATTAGAAAGATTGATAGGAAATCCCTGGGCTGAGAATGAGGATCCCTGTGTTCTAGGCTCTATTAGTCACTTTTGGGGGGTTGGGAGTGAATCTTGTCAACTCTGCAGCAGTGTCCTCACTGTTACTTGAGACAGGAGAATACAGCAAAGTCCTCTTACATGGCAAGAACTTCATATGCTGATTCATAGGATTGTGAATAGAGGTGCCCTATTTCATCTGAGGATTCATCCAAAAGATCTCCTGGAATGGAAAACTTTCATAACTCAATTTTCATAGAAGAATAGAATATAATGAATGTAAAAGATATCTGGAGGAGGGACTTCCTCAGATATACCAAGGTGGATAGTTAGGTTTTACCTAGCCTTTAATTATTGCTAAAATTTGCCGTTACTTGTCTGCAAACGCATTTTCTAGAACTATACACTACCACTAAAAGGTCACATGGATGACATTACAATGGGTAGTCTAAAGATCTAAAATTATAATTGTGAATGTTAAAACACAGTATTAATAAAATCACTGAGATGATCTGATAAATGTTAAAACAAACAAATTAAAAAATTGATATTTGAAACCATAGAGCCCGGATTATAACAAAACATAGTAGGCACTTCTATTTATGAGAGAATGGAAGTTATCTCTTAGAAAAGGTTAACAATTCAATAAGCCCAACATCTTTGAAATTGTTGGAAGATCTGAGAGATAAAGGTAGAAAAAGGAAGTTTTATACTATTTAAGTTATGTCCATAAATGGAATCTATAATCATATTCTACATCTCAATATCTCAAATTCTTATCACTCAAATTTTAATTGTATCTTATCTATGGCTCATGATTCTGAAAGGAACATGCAAATTATGCTGTGGATTTTCATAAGTTCTACTAGAGGCCCTGTACATGAAAATTCATGCACTCGGATGTGTCCCTCAGCCCGGCCTGCGCCCTCTCACAGTCCGGGAGCCCTCAGGGGATGTCTGACTGACAGCTTAGGCCCGCTCCCTGGAGGGGAGGCAACCTGGCAGGCTCGTCAGGAGACGGAGCCAGCTGGAGAGCAGCCACCTCCCCACCCCTGCTGCTGCAGCCGCCACCGGTGGCCTCCCTCTGCAGGAGGTGAACCCAGCGAGCTGATTTGGGGAAGGTGCTGAACAGCCCCCCCAACTGCCCCGAAGCCACCGCAGCCGCCAGTGGCCTCCCTCTGCAGGAGGTGACCAGGCGGGCCGATCAGGGCTGACCTATCAGGGGACGGCCGGGCCAGGGAGCAGCGGGCCCTGCCCACGCCCATCACCCCTCCTCTGCCACTGGTCACTGTTGCCCCACGATTGCCATCACATCCCTCTGCCCTCTGGCACGCGCCTTGGCTGGCCTGGTACCTCCTGCTTGCTGGCCCACCCCCCACCGACAGGTAGTTCTGCCATTTGGTCAATTTGCATATTACCCTTTTATTATATAGGCCATATCCTATCTAATAAAGCTGGAATATGCAAATTGACCATCACACCATCATAAAGATGGCAGCTCCCATAGCCACAAGATGGTGGCGTCCAGTCCCCTCAGCCCCGCCGGAGTCCCCTAGTCCTTTCAGCCCTGCCAGAGGTAGCAGGCCCATGGCGTGGCCGGACCTGCCCTCAGCTCCCCAGCCACCCAGGGCTGCCCAAGGCTCAGGTAACCAGGACCAGCTGATGCTTGCGTTGCCAACAGTGGCAGCAGCAGAGGTGTAATGGGGGCATTGCCTTCCCCTGATGGCCAGGTTGCCTCCCACCGCTGAGGGCTCCCGGACTATGAGCCAGCCAGGCTAAGGGACCCCCGTTCCAGTGCATTAATTTTCATGTACCAGGCCTCTAGTAGACGAATAGTATACTACTTTTGCTTTTAAGACATGTATAATCTTCTGAGTAATTGGTAACTACAGTTGAAGAGAGATATTTATTTTCTTGTTTAGGTAGATCAACTTATCTATCTGGAAAATAGGCCTCAGGAGTATTTTATATAGCCTTGGACAAATTTTATAAAACAATAGTGAAAGCTCCACAGATTGTGACATCAGAAGAGAGATGAATTTGCTAGAAAGATTCTTAGGTTAATAACTCAGTATATGCCATTACATAGTCACTGAGGACCGAGTATTATCAGAGTGTCTAGGAGATATTAATTAATACATTTCTATTTGTCATAAAAATACCTTACTTAAAGAATTTCACTTGATATATATTTAGGTTTTAGCACTCTGGGAAATAATGTAGCACTAATCTCCACTCAAAGGGCACATAGATTTGTCATAACAGCATGCATATAGAGGGTATATGAAAAAGTAGCACCAGTTCTGATTTTTTCCAGCCATTTTACATGTGAAAACACTGAGAAGAATGTATTTTATTTTTGCCAATTGACCAATTCTTTCTAGAATACCTCTCAAATTTGTAATAGAATCTTTTTAGGTAAGAGTTCTAAATATAAGCTCTTTCCTCCCTAAGCACATACAGATAAAAGTTTTCAGTGATTTTATTTGAGCTTGTCTATGAAAGTTTATAAGAACTAAAATGATAAACATCTATGATATATTTAAGATTCTATAATACATGAAAAGAAGCATGGGTGAATGATAAGGGAAAAAAATATCTCAAATCGTAAAGTTAGAATACATAGATGCTGCATCATCCTTTCCTCCATGGCAGAATATAGAAGAGAGTTCCTGAGTTAAAAGCTTCTAGATCAAAAGCAATATAACTACCTTTAGAAACCTAAACAAAAAACTAGTTAACTTTCAGCCCAATTTTAAGCTGTCCTAATAATGGACCTTGAAATGCAATAAAATTTGATGTAAGATTAAATAAAGAAGACTTCACAAGTGAAGGTTAATAAAAACAATCTTAGATTTATATCAGAATGTAAAATGGGAATGTTAGAAATGTCTAATCTGTTTAACCTAAAATTCTAATTTTATATCCATTTCCAAGTTAAATCTTATCACATGTAACTTTCTATTCAATCAGCATCCTTGCCATTTACGTCTCCCCTTAGAAAATAAGATAAAGAACGAAAATATCTTTACTTTAAAATGACTTCATTTGTTGGTATCTCCCTAAGCACCTGACTCCACCAGGAATTCTGAGTTCTTGGCAAAGCATTAAGAACAAACTTAACTTGGGCATTTAATGCATATTATCCAAGGGGAAACAAAATTAAATGTAAAATCTCTTAATACATAGAATTTATCTCTAGAAAAAATAAATAAATTTAATATCAAAATGGCATCAAGTTTCATATAATCTCCACACCTTCCTCACTCCAACAAGTCAGAAAATTTCACTGATATATTAACTCTAGTTTAAAAATAAATCAACAGAAAGGGACATCCCAAGCCAAACAAAGTAACAATAGCAAAAATAAATAATATAAAGAATCATGAGGGATATATATATATCCAAATGAAATTTTCTGAGATTTTTCTATGATTATGTTGACAAGTATGTTTGCCTGAAGGCACTTTCCTTCTTTAGAACCTAAACATTCACAAATATCTAAACTTGTGATTATCTAACCAGGAGTAGTGTGTGTACTGTAATACATGCCTCAAGGGACCTGCAAATGTCAGTAAGATGCAAAAAATAGTCAGAGTGTGAAATCATGAAAGGCATGCCGAAAGTTGAGAAGCAATCATTTAAA
Source organism: Myotis lucifugus (assembly GCF_000147115.1). NCBI lineage: Eukaryota > Metazoa > Chordata > Mammalia > Chiroptera > Vespertilionidae > Myotis > Myotis lucifugus. The sequence goes on along the minus strand of NW_005871168.1, from coordinate 1,880,903 downwards.
AGGCCCTTCATGCAGACTTTCTCTGTTGAAAGGACCCCTGCATTATATTTCTGAAGATCTAAGTTAAGCTCAAGAGACTAGAAATCTGATGATGGTTTTATGGACTAACAGAGCATCCTGGAAACTTTAGACCTACAGATTCCATGGAAACAGGAAATGTAAGAACTCTGTTTTAATTATCCTAAATGTCGGCTGTAAGAAGAAATGGGGAGAAATGCCAGTTTCTTTTTCAAGGGAAAAAGGAAAAAGAACACTCTGATCTTATTCTCTTTGAAATTGGGGCTGGAGCAGGGATACAGGAATTGCACCAAAAGATTGGGGCTTATCACACTCTCCATTTGAAATTGTATTAATCAGTGGAGAGAATAAGAGAAACATATATTTTCACACAGATTCATCACTGAAATAATCTCTGTAGTACCCAGAGCTCTGATGGAGGAAAGAAAAGAAAGAGAAAGAAAGAAAGAAAGGAAGGAAGGAAGGAAGAAAGGGGGAGAGAGAGAGAGAGAGAGAGAGAGAGAGAGAGAGAGAGAGAGAGAGAAAGAGGGAGAAAGAGAAAGGGAGGGAGGAAGGAAGGAAAGGGAGGAAGGAAAGAAGGGAATGAGAAAAAACAGAGAGGAAAAGAGAGAGAAAAAAGAAAAGGGGCCGAAACCGGTTTGGCTCAGTGGATAGAGCGTCGGCCTGCGGACTGAAAGGTCCCAGGTTCGATTCCGGTCAAGGGCATGTACCTGGGTTGCGGGCACATCCCCAGTGGGAGATGTGCAGGAGGCAGCTGGTCGATGTTTCTCTCTCATCGATGTTTCTAACTCTCTATCTCTCTCCCTTCCTCTCTGTGGAAAATCAATAAAAATTAAAAAAAAAAAGAAAAGGGGCATTTTATTTATTTATTTTTATTAATTGGGATGATATAGGGTGTTTTAGCCTAAGATTCAAAGAAAGTGTTTATAAGAAAATAAAGCACTCCTATTAATTATTAAATTCTAAAAAGTTACTATCTGCAATTTATCTTTAGTATTGCTATTATTTCCATTTTTCTCCTTTTGTATTAATTTTTCTTCATAAATTTGAAAATTTTTATGAAGATGCTACATTTAACAAGATACCTCATTTTAGCCTTCTGTCTTTTAACCTTTTCCTCAATCTCTCCATTCCCCTCCTTCCCTATAATGGACAGAGAGGAAAGGTAATTGGCCTGCATCCCATGAAGTCACTGCCATACTTCCAATAGGAAAGTAATTAAGAAAAATACATTTATTTAAACACTTTGCTAGCTTTCCAGCTTCTGAAGTAAATTTGCATTAATTTGATTATTTATTTTTAAAAGTATGATTTGGGGGCTTGCTCTTGATGATAGGAAAAACAGTTCAAATTCAGGTGGTTCCCTGATGGCATTTATTTGGATTAATGTTTCTTGTTTAATACATTGAATATTAGTAACCTCACTTTTCTACCACACACATGCTCAAACACTTTTTCTGCTAGAACAGAAAACGTGTGTTCCCAGAGACTACCCATTAAGCCCTTCCTGAGTGTTTTAGGGCAATCCAAATAACTCTGCTTCTCCCTGGGGATAAAGAGACAGAGGATCTATCTGCCTGGCTGAGAGGTATGTGTGTGGTGGGGGCGGGGAGGGGGGTGAAAGCTAACAACTGAGCTAACACAAGATTGGGGTCCTCTCCGGGGACCTAGAAAAGCGAGTGGGAACCTGGAGCTGACTCATTTAGGGGATGATTGGAGAGCAGCAAGGCCAGAGAGGGGCTGTTGGTTAGGACAGGGAGAGATCCTGATGTAGCAAAACACAGGCCCCACCGGAATGAAGAAATACATTGAAAAGAGGTAGTGGGTCAAGTGGAGGTTTCAGTTACCAGAGTTTAGAGGCATAATGGGCTTCATTCACTATAGTTATGAAAGATAAAAATCATTTAAGGTATAATTTTTATTTTTAAATATATATATATATTTATTGATTTCAGAGAGGAAGAGAGAGGGAGAGAGATAGAAACATCAATGCTTTGAGAGAATCATTGATCAGCTGCCTCCTGCATGTCCCCTACTGGGGGTGGAGCCTGCAACCCAGGCAGGTGCCCTAACCGGCAATCAAACCATGAACTCCTGGTTCATAGGTAGACACTTAACCACTGAGCCATCACAGCCAGCTAAGGTATTTTTAAACTTTTATCCAAATCTAGAATGTACAAAGATATTACATATTTTACTTTTTTAACAATATCACATTTGCTCAAGTTATTTATATGCCTCAAGTTCATTACAGTTAAGCAAATATTAAGTGAGACATTTAAGACAGCATAAGAGTCGTCAACTTTTAAGTTCTTTCATTGACTGGCATACCAGGGGCCAGACAACATGCTACATATTTTAGATACAGAATCAAGTCACTATACTATACTTAAAGGTACCACAGATTACTCAGAAGATGCACATGTGCAATCACACACAAATGATAAAGGTTTGGTAAATACACTACCTAAGCAACAAAAAAAGACACATAAGTGACACCAAGGAGAGAATAACCTTGACTGGTTCTTTCTGTATACTGGGTCGGGAGAGGTATGGCCAGAAAAGGCTTCAGAGAAGAAACAATAATCGAACTAATCTTAGGTAGAGATTTTACAGGAATCTATGCAGAAGCAGCTACATAGTTGAGCATGATGTGGGATTATAATAAAACAGTTCAAAAATCTAGGATAGGTTCCATGAAGACAAAGAGAAAATTAATTCACATCAATAACACACAACCTATTTCAACTATCTTTACCTATATCTATATTTATCATTATACTAGAGGCCCGGTGCATGAAATTTATGCGGGGGTGGGGGGTCCCCTCAGCCCAGTCGGACATCCCTCTCACAATCCAAGACCGCTGTCTCCTAACTGCTCACCTGCCTGCCTGCCTGCCTGATCACCCCTAACTGCCACCCTTGCTGGCCTGGTCACCCCTTACTGCCCCTCCGCCAGCCTGGTCATGCCCAACTGCCCCCCTACTGGCCTGGTTCCCCCTTAATTCCCCCCTACTAGCCTGGTCACCCCTTACCGCCCCCCTCTGCTGACCTGGTAGCCCCTAACTGCCCCCCTCTGCCCACTGGTTACCCCCAACTTCCCCCCCACCCCACTGGCCTGGTCACCCCCACCTACCCCCCTACCGGCCAGGTCGCTCCAAACTTCCACACCCGCCCCCCCGCCGGCCTGGTTACCCCACATACGCCTGCTGTTCAGTCGTTTGGTCATCCCTCACTAACCCACGTGCCAACCTGACAACACACGTGCGTGCTGTTTGGCCGTTACTTGATGGCCTTCCGGGTGACTTGCACATTCCTCTATTATTAGTATAGATCTACAGCCTGTGTTTATCTGTATCTGTTCCA
>NW_005871168.1:1874572-1877280 GCF_000147115.1 Myotis lucifugus | reverse complement strand
AGCTATTTGGAATAGGTTCCTTGTTGGAGAGGCTACATAAGTTCAATGGTAAAAGAGTATTGGCACTGGAGCTACAGTTCCTGGTTATTGTTGTTATTATTCTAATTTTGGCTCTACTGTATTCTAGTTCTGCTCTTTTCTGGAGCAAGTTCTTAAGTTCTATGCTCCCCTGTTCTCTTGTTCTATAAAATTAATATCATAATGTTATCTACCTCAAAGGGGCTCAAAGAGTTAGTATAGGGCTTTTATAATAACACATAGTAAAGAGAAAATTCTCAATACCTATTAATTTGAAATAAGATAGGTAATTTTCAAAAATATTATTTCCCTTCTAACTTCCAATAAGGAAAGAGGTATTATGTATGTCATAAAAAGAAAGCATAAGATGCATTCATCTTCCTAAAGTCCTTTGCTAATAAGGAGATTTAGTTGGCGCCACCATTTAAAGAATGCAACAGATAAAGCTTTCTTCCAGGAAACGTAGACTCCACCTAAAGTGCTACAAAGAGAAAACTCCAGAAAGCCAGACTAAAGAAAATAAAAAGTATCCCTCACCCCTGGCATATACCTGATTGAATCTCATTAGTTCTGAACTGCTTTGCTTTGCCACCAGGCTGAAGAACTACTGCCATTAGTCACTGATATAAGTATTGTTTCCATTCAACCTAATGGCAAAGGGTTAAGGCAAGGTACACAAAGAATTAAACACCAAAATCTTGGGTTTTCTTTTTGAAATGGATATACAGAACTAAATCAGATATCTGACTCCAATTACAGTAAGTCAATAGCCGTCAGTCACTTTAACAACATGGTACAATGGCCAGACTCACTTGACATGGATCATAATCTAGTATCTCTCATATGGCCGTGGGGAATAAGTGACATGTGGAAATGCCTACCAGATTTGTATTCCATAAATGAAATGCAACAAACAAAACTCAGTTTGTGTGCAACATATAACGCTTATCTAGTGGTAGAAATGAATGAGGATACTCTCTGGTACAGATATTAAGGTTCACCATAATAAATTAAGTAAAAATTTCAAGGGTAAAAAAACAACACACATATAGTATATTGACTTTTGAATAACAAAGGGGAGAAACTAACTTATCTTTTATATATGTATTTATTTATATATTCACAAGTATTTTAGGAGGAATAACCAGGAATTCTGGAAACAAGAACTAAATGGGCTCACAAGATAATTTTTACTGTTTTATACTTTGGAATTTTGAGTCACATCAACTTATTTTATATTCAAAAATAAAAGGGCTATAGATATACGATATAATTAATTAAAAAATAAGATACAAAAATCAGCTTCTGGTCAAGCTCATAAATAACTACATAAAATTATGATTTTAGTAAACAAGAACTTTTATCCTAAATATATTAGGTTTATAAATGAGTAAACTGAGTTTAGGAATCCCAGCTTAATGAGAATCAGGGATTAACTTGGGGTGACACTTTCTCATGCATAGAGTAAGGTTAATTTCAGGAGGATGTTATTAGTTATTTTCATACTAATCGAATGGTAGAACTGTCAAGTGAGAGGTCTTTGGATATTATGAGAGCCAAACTCAGTATGTGTTTATAGCAATTCAGCTCTATGCCCAGCTCTATGATAGCACTGAATGTGTCTACAAGGCATTTACTAGCACTGACTAAAGTGGGTGGAGCAGCTGAGAGGTACTAAGAGGTGCATAAATATGCAGGTAATTAAAATTCAGCAAGAGTCAGGCAAGTTAAATGTTGAGTGCTCTGGGTACACATAGCAAGGATATGCAACCAGCCTGGGGAGACAAGGGAAAGACTTTCTGGAAAAGCGACTTTAGAGTGGCCTTCAGGAACCACACACCTAGGCTTTTTCACAGACCCTTCTTCTTGTGATATTTTAACCTTGATACAAAATCAGAAGGAATTGTAGTTTGTGTACATAAATGTTATAAAATGAAACAAATAATCCCTATTTAATGCTGATGTGCTTTCTACGGTAGTATCTATTTATAGCAGGATCCACTACCAGTGTCTATAAGGTAATAACTCTAAGGAAATATTTCCTGGACTGTGGCTAAATCCTTCAAAATGGGTGTCAAAGAGCCTTGGGATCTTCAGAAACAAGATAGCTTACTTGAGTCTAAATTGGCTTCCCAGGCTAGAAGATAGTACTGTAATAACAGCTGTTTCCACTGAGTGCTACCTCAGAGCACTGCAGTGTGATTATTCCTGTGTGCTGAGGGGTGAGGGAGTGTGAGCAGTTGAAGAAAAGAGTGTGACCACAGTACAGTCCAGACCACGTTTCTAGATAAATGCACTGGAATTGTTGTCATATAAATGTGTGTTCCTAAAGAAAAAAAAAAAGAAAACAGTTAAGAACCTATGTTTTGCATATTTAATACCTGATGACTCTTCATCATAATTAACATAGCTTAAACCCAAGCATGTTGCTAGTTTAAACAGCTTCAGACCAAAGGTCTAGAGATTAAAGGGTTAAACCAAACATTGCTAGTCATCACAAGTAAAGTCATCAGCATGAAGAGAAAAACTTAAATCAGCATGATCATCATCTGGGAAAGAACTAAAGGTAAAACTCTACTCTTTGCTAAAATTATAACCATTTAGAATTTTTAAAAAGTGCATCCTTTTCATGTTTTGCCCTTAATTATTTATATGACAGCTGCTTGATATGACAGAAAGAAAAATTAATG
>NW_005871168.1:1802671-1874472 GCF_000147115.1 Myotis lucifugus | reverse complement strand
CAAGATATATATATATATATATATATATATATATATATATATATATATTAATTCAATGATAAGAGGCTCCATGAAGACATTTTATTTATTTCCATCCATAAACCTTAATATATTGAAAGCAAAGGTTATTTAAAAAATGTTTTGAAATATTCTTTTATAATAAAATATAAAAATTAGAAGAAGAAGACAAAAAGTTACTGAATCAAGTGTTGCTGAATTATTTTTGGATTAAAAGATTCTGTCATTAGGATATAAGTAACATTTACAGTAAAAAGTAATAAAGTTAGTACTAATTGCCAGTACATCTCAGCTACTATATTAGTCAACTGGCAGCAAAGTACATTTAAACCAATAGAGTAAAACCTATTATAGCAACAGAAAATAGCAGTCAGACTAAATTGAGAATCAGACCATACAGAAAACTTCCAGAAAATAAACTCAGAGAAACTTTAGGGAAACAAGTGGTTTATAGAGAATGTAGCAGGAATCTATAGAATGGTTTAAATGATAATATTTTCATTCAACACAATTATTTAAGGCTCCAAAAAGATCAACAGACCCTTAATTAAAAATGAATCCCTAACATTACAATCACATCACACAAATTTTAATAACTATTTCTTTTTGAAGAACAATATTTCCTAAAAAAATCTATCAGTTTCTTTCTTTCATGTAAATAATTTTAGTCATTCTAACTTATTATTTCCTTACTAGAGGCCTGGTGCATGAAATTCAAGCACGGGGGGAGGGTGTCCTCAGCCTGGCCTGCACCCTCTCTAACCTGGGACCCCTCAGGGGCAGTCAGACATACCTCTCACAATCCAGGACCACTGGCTCCTAACCACTCACCTGCCTGCCTAATTCCCCCAACTGCTCTCTACTGCCAGCCTGGTCACCCCCAACTGCCCTCCCTTGCAGGCCTGGTTGCCTCCAACTGCCCTCCCCTGCTGGCCTGATCACCCCTAACCCCCTGCCAGCCTGATCTCGCCCCTAACTGCTCTCCCCTGTATGCCTGATCTCGTCCCTAACTGCCTCTGCCTCTGCCTCAGCCCCCATCACCATGACATTGTCTGGAAGGAAGTCGGACATCCGGAAGATGGCTGGTTGACCCGGTCTAATTATCATATTATCCTTTTATTAGTATAGATTAATTCAAACCCAAATTTCTAGTCTTATTTTTGTCAAAAACATTTGTGGAATATAAAAACTGATAAACAAAAATAGATACAGAGACAGAGAAGCATCAAACAGACTGTCAAACTTCAGTGGGAAGGTGCGGGGGAGGTGTAAGAGATCAATCAAAGGACTTGTATGTATGCATATAAGCATAACCAATAGACAAAGACACTAGCGGGGGTGAGGGCATGTGCTGGGGGGTGGGAGTGGATGCGGGGAGGTCAATGGGGGAAAAAGGAGACATGTAATACTATATGTAATACTTAAACAATTAGAAAATATATTTGGCCCCCAAAGTCAGCCAAGAAAAACAAAACAAAACAAAAAACATCTAGAGAATAGTTGAACACACAAGTGGCCTCATAATATTGAAGAAGGTATTCAAATTGTTTGTTTTTTCAGTCCAACTTTTTCTCACTTTTGGTGCTAAGTCTGATATAACCATTCTTGAGAGAGAGAGAGAATGAGAATGCCAAGTGCAGGCCCAGACAAGAGCAAAATAGAGGAGGTGATTCTTTCTTCTTCTTTTTGATAAACCCATATTATGAATTTTCTCCCTGGATTAAGAGCTGCTGGCGGTCATAATTTCTCTGATGCATACAATCAAAACATACATTTCTTTCAGTTTCCAGTTTCTCCAGGAGGTAGTTGTTCTGGAGAGAAGTCATTCATGTGGCATGATGCTCCATTACCCATTTTTTTTATTTTGTTATTAATACTATTATTCTAAGGAGTATAATTTCTATCTATTCTAGGAAACAACTACAATGAATATACAGCATTAATAAACAGAAAATAAAGGCCAAGGCTTTTTCTTGATAAGTAAAAGTAAGCAAATTAAATAGATAGAAAGTATTACCTGTAATACTATCAATAAAAAATGCATTTAAAATTTTTTAAAAAATGAATAGATAGAAAGATATATGGACACAGATTAACATAGAACCATTTAAGTTCAATAGAAGTTAAAATGACCTGTAGAAGCAATATTATTTTCATCTAGTTGATTCATCATTAATACATACATAAATCACTAAGATGGACTAATACTGAGAAAGGTATAATTAAATATGGTTTGAATAATCTCTGCAAATTTTTCCTCTAATGAATACTGCCCTGTCCATTCCAAATTTAAAAAAAAAGAATCTAAAATTATGAGTTGCCTTATTTTAATTATGACTTTATTACAACAAATTAATTTCTTATCCATGATTTTAACATAAGTGTTTGGCTCAGCAGGAAAAGTATATGCTAAGTCCACTTCATCTAAACTGAGAACTTCAATAGTTAATACTGGCACATACACTTCAAAAACACCATTAATAAACAAGGGAGTAGATATTATTCATGAAAATCTTGGTTCAGAAGTCCTTTAGTAATAAAGTCTTAATCCCTGCCAATCATCCTATTTTAAGAAGAAGGAACTGCATTTAATGCAAATCCAATGATAACAATTTTCACCCAAACTACAAGCAACCAGCAAGATTTTCCTATAAGGCTCCACTGATTCCCTCTATTGAGAGAGAATTGCATGTTTCCATTCAAGGCAGATAAAAATTCAACTTTAACTTACATTTTGTGTAAGAATAATATACCATTCCTTTGTAAACTTGTAGGAAGCCATTATTCTGTAGTTGTGAGCAATTTAGCTTTATAAATTTGCTACTGATGGTTATATTTTATGCACAATGAGAATATTTTCTGTTGTCTGAGAGATTAATACTTTTCAGCTTTAGAATGGGGCTCTACCACTTATTTCCTTCTTGCCTACAAACTATAAAGGGCATAGAAATGCAGTTAAAATGTAATATTTGAGGAGGAATCTTATCACACTCAGAGTTGGAAAGAGGCTTCTTTTAGTAAGTTCAATACTGATTTGTGCATTTCTTTCCTGTTTAATATCTTCTTCCTCAAGTTGCAATTGACTATCATAAATTGACAGTTTTTAATAATGCTCCTTTTCTTTCTTATTTCCTCCCTCCCTCAGGTGATTGTGTTATCTCTCTCCAAATATGTTACTGTATTGTACTCACCCTTCTTGTGATGATGTGAGATGATACAATGCCTACATGATGAGATGAAGTGAGGTGAATGAATTTGGCACTATGAAGTAGCCTTAGGCTACTATTTACCTTCTGATGATAAGGGTTACTTGAACACAAGCACTGCAATATGATAACCAAGACGGCTACTGAGGGACTAACAGAGGGTAGTGTATACAGGATGGATATGCTGAACAAAGGTATTATTCATGTCAAGGGTGGGACAGAACTGGACAGCTCAAGATTTTGTCATGCTGTCAGAATGGTGCACAATTAAAAACTTACGAACTGTTGTTGTTTTCTTTTGAGAATTTTAATTTGGTTTTTTTGGATCATGGTTGAACTAGAGTATAAGTGAAACTGTGAAAAGGGAAACTATGGATAAAGAGGGGTCTACTGCACAGTTGTTAAGTAATCGGATCAATCTTACACACTTAGTATGAGGAAAGCCAGGATTGAAGACCAAGAACATCTGATTCCAATGTCTATGTTCTTAAAGTTTATGTTTTAATATTTTTATCACATTAGGGAAGAGAGAGACAGAGACAGAAAGAGAAAAGAGGAGGCTGAGAGGATGGACTTGGATTAAGGATGTAGGCTTTATCCTATAACGCCAAAGAAAGCAGTTGTAGAGAAGACATCCATCGAAACGGTTAAATAATCATTTGGAAACATACATGGTTCTATTTTTAGCTGACTTTTATGAATGGCTTTGTGCTATCAATATCAATACCATCAATATCAACCTCATATGGCATCATGCATGTGAAATCACCAAGCTTAAAACATGGAACATAAACTGCCTTTAAGAGCTGTTAAATTAATTTGAATTCTGAAGTTTAATTCTTGATTAGTTTACCATTATAAATATAAAGCAAAAAAACAACAAAAACAAAACAAACCCCTGTGTGCTCCTTTCCCCTTTACTTCCTCAGGACGTCTGCTCTATAGAAGGAGTTGCTGCCACACCATGTCAATGCCCTCCTGGCTGAAATTGCACTGCAGCTACAAATGTGTGTAACTTTTCAGGACAATCCCAGCCCATTTCCCTGAACTGATTAAGGCAGAGAGTCACAAAATTTTCCCCTAAAAATCAAATAGCAAATATTTTAGGATTTGTGGGCCTTAAAATCTGTTACCAATTTTGTCTCTGCTCAACTCTGCTGTTATAAGAAAAAAAAAGTCAGAAATAAATGAGTGTGTCTGTGCTCCAATAAAACTTTATGGCCCTAGCTGGTTTGGCTTAGTGAATAGAGCATCGGCCTGCGGATTAAAGGGTCTCAGGTTTGATTCCAGTCAAGGGCACATGCCCAGGTTGCAGGCTTGATCCTCAGTGGGGTGTATGCAAGAGGCAGCCGATCAATGATTCTCTCTCATCATTGATGTTTCTATCTCTCTCTCCCTCGTCCTTCCTCTCTGAAATCAATAAAAATATATTTAAAAAAAAACTTTATGAACACTGACTCTTGACTTTCATCAAATCTGTATGTGTTCCAAAATATTATTCTTATTTTAATTCACTCAACCATGTAAAAACTATTCTTAACTCATAGGTCATGCAAAAAAAAAATGGCAGTGAGCTGGACTTGGCATTTCTAAGTCACAGACTTCCATAGGAACCCAGTTGGAATGTGCCTACTGTACAGTCCAATACATCAAACTGTAAGGAATCCAACATCAATGAGCCATAAGAGGAAGGCAGCAACATAAAAGCTTCAGAAACAGGAACAAAATAAGGAAGAGGGTGGCAACTGATATTTCACTCTCACATGGATGTTTCTCTCTCTTTCTCCCTCCCCCTTTTCTCTCTCTCTAAAAAAAGAAATCAATGGAAAAATGTTTAAGTGCTTAAAAAAAAGTGTTTCAATGTCTTTGTGGGTCAAATTCAGAACTTAATTTTTGCATACACAGCAATTCCTTTCAGAAGTGTGCTGAAAGGTGGTCAGGCTCCATTCATACCACTGGAGAGACTCTATTACAATGTGAGATATACCAAAAATGTGAACTCAGTTTTCTGAGTGATGCAGGATGAATATTTCCTTCCTTATACAAAGGTTGAAACTGTCTAGAGAATACAAAACAATTATCTAGAACTATCAAAATCCTTACTATTTTCTGGATACGCAAAAACAATTCAAACAGAGAATTTTAGGTAGTTCTGCAAATGCCTGAATTCATTCATTAAATGCCTATTATTAATGGTTTCACCATGTGTGGATGATCTTTTTCAAATATTAGTGTCATCTAACATTCACCCCAAATTATAAACTACAGTTGCCCATCTTTTCATCTACATAAATAGGTCAGTGAACAATTTCTTTGGCTGAAGAAAACCCTACACTATTTGCTAACTAGATGATTTCATACTTCATTTGGCTTAAGGCTATCTATGGAAACCTAATCAGCCTAGCATCTTCTTGCAAGGAATAAATATCAAAATTCCTCACAAATTGGATTGGGCATTCATATTACCCCTTAATTCCCACAGGTGAGCACAGCTCTATGGGATCCAATAGTGATGAGCATGGCCTTGTAAAAGTGACTGCCTCGTGTCAGTTATTAGTACTGTGATGCTTTATTCCCCTGTGTCTTCTGGCAAAATCTTTTGTTTCTATCCATAAATAGTTCATAGTTTTCCCTTGAAAGGTAACAGAAAAGAGCTCACACTTTCAGGAAAATATACAACTTTCTCAGTTATGGCCTATATCCACATATTCTACTAGACTCACTTAAGATTTTACATTACTATCTCTTGATTTTCAAGGTTCCTTTTTATTTCCCAGAACTACCTCTGTGGCAGCCCAGTGACTCAGGGTGTGGCAGCATCTCCCTGGGAACACATTTTGTGAAAACCTGCTGCAGTCCAGGACCTGGACGAAGGACTTAGTGTGCAAAACTTAAAGAGCCACTCATTCTAGGGTCTTCTAGAGACTGTGAGAGTGAGCCTTTCATTATATTTTGCACCATAGGCACTTCACTTTAAGAAGGCGCTCACTCTCAGAACTGTCCAGGAATACAATACTGTTAGTACTTATATGACTCCTTAAAACAGCATCCCAGGTACTACAATCACCTCACTCTGGTCCCAGCCCTGCCATGGTCATTCTCAAATAGGAACCTTAGACAACATTGTTCTAATTACATTTCTTGAGTGAACAATATGCTGTATCTTTTATATATTAAACCATAATGTCACCAGTGTCTTGGAAACTTGTAGCCAGAATCTATAAACCCAATGTAAGATAAAATTTTAATACCCTGTAAGTATTAAATACATCTTTTTTGAATTAATAAAAAAATTAAGGTGATTTCATGAGTGTTCTGTGACACTGAACACTGAGATTGATTATATATATCCACAAAAATGAATATTGTTAACTATAAGATAAAGACCTGTCTTTAATATCACTAGTAAGCACTGAAAACCTTTTGTGATATCAAATGGTCAGTTCATGAACGAAAGGAGGATCTTCAGATTTTAAATATAAGTAGGTGAATGTATTAAGATTATCACATAAGTTACAGGACATAACACATAAATAAAGCATAAAATGCATACATAAATATGAATGTATGCACAGGCATAAGTAAAAATGTGTGTGTACCTCAAGTGGGCATATTATCTAGTATTTTGATGTAATCCTTTTATTGAACATCAATCTATTTGGCAAAGTATAAGAGTGAATCTACTATATCCAGAGTATTCGCTAATGGGCAAACAATCCCTGGAATTCCATGTAGCTGATGGCCACTGATGAGTAGATTCAATGCTATGTTTTGCTCATTTTGTTTCAACCTAATGTCAGGGACAAACTCACTTCAGATTTCCAAAGCCTGTCATTATGCAAACAAAGTTTTCAAATACATGAGCACTTACATGTACATTCACATATAAACATATCTCAATGAATAATAAATTTTTATATGTGCTCTTACATGTTAATTTTGGTATTCTTTTTTAAAATGATAAAGAACAAAATTCATTTCACAGAGAAAGGGTTGCTCTTAAAAAATAATGGTGGAAATTTAGTATGAATATGAGCAAAACATAAATAAAGAATCTGTTGATTCCTGATACATGATACATAATACATGTATCAAGAATGCCCTAAGAGAACTATCAGATAAGGCAGATTACACTGAAACTCCAAGCTTTTCATAAAATGTACACTTTTTGTATCTTATAATTTCATAGGTTAACTAGAGGCCCAGGGCATGGAATTCTTGCACTGGTAAGGTCCCTATCAGCTTCTGCCTGCTGGCCAGGGCCTCCCTCCCTTCCCCAGGCCGGCTCTGCCCCCACCCCCTGGTTGAACTCCCGGAAGAACTCTGGTCGAGGGGACAATTTGCATACTATGCTTTTATTATATAGGATATTCTTAATTGGAAAAATATTAAATTTAAATGAAACTCATTTTCAATTTCTACAAAAGACTTTTATAAAAGTATGAAGCTCACTAGTCAAATATTCACATAAAAAACACAAGTGATATACTGGAAGTGTTACATATTGGCAAATCTTAGCACTTTAAGAGTTAACATGAGAGCAGAATCCCTTTGAGAAGATAAACAGAATAAAGTTCTGCAATCTGGAGGTAATATTTCAACCATCGAGTTTATTACATAGTTTCATCGCTAAGCATAGTGTGTCTCACAGAACCACAGAAAATTATTATTGCTGTATGTAAAGGTTGAGACTTCATCTCCTCCTGATAATTCCATAGTAAAATGAAGAAAATGTCTCTTGGCATCTTCACAACACCTTTAAATTTTATGTTGAATGTCTTTTTTTATTACTCATCTGAGGAAAGTATGAAGAGTTATGAATATTTTCAAGTTGGGAGATGATTCTCAGAGTGCATATTAGAAACCAACCACCACTTATTAAGTGGGAAGTGGGGGAAGAAATCAGCGTAAGGAAAGCTACACTCCAAGGATACAGATAAAAAGAAATACACCAGTCATCTTCTTAGAAAATGGACATGTGAATCATTAATTTTCACTTTGTTTAATCACCATTTCAATAAGTATTGTGTGCAGATTTCTTGCTTGTAGTTTGTAAGGTACATATCCTCACAGAAACATGATCATATAGCACCCTAGTATTCCTTGAACTGCAAAGAGCAATGTGTGCACAGAATCAACAGCTGGCAATACAATTTTAATCAGAAAAGTCCTAGGGTTTCAAGATGAGGAAGGACCCTGAGCAGAAATTCCCACATCAGATGAATTGTATATTCTAGAAAATTTACAAGTTTCCTGAAACTATTTCTAAAGTTCCACGGGTGGATGAGGAAGATTATTATATGTTTATTTCCACAAGCTCAAGAGAAACAAATCATATTTGATGTACTCTCATTTTGGGTATCATAACAATAGCAGAATATAATCATATGGACTGCTGCATTATCTGATTGTGTCAGGCTGAACTGTTATTCTAAATGAAATAAACAATATTTTTTTCCTCACTCAGAAGTAGTTTTCTAGTTCTTGCAACTCCCTTAGATTTTAAATACTTATAATTTTGTTAATTTCTCTCCTCCCCAATGAAATATATTGTCTACTATTTGGTCCATAGCTTCTACCCAAATATCCATGTCCTTGGATTGATTAAAATAATTCACTGAAAGCATTTTAACTGAGTCCAGCCTATAGCATGAGAACATCCTCAGATTAGCACAAAAATGCAAAAGTGGATTCACAATTCACTATGAATATTGTTTGTGCTCAGGTGAATGTTTTACATGTAGCCAGTAAGTCTGGAATACCTTTCCATGCCTAACTTTTCTGCTGAACCTCATAGGTATTACATAAAGTGAATGTTCCACAAAGCAATGGATCAGTCTAAGAAGAAAGGACAATCCTTTCAGTGTAGTTGCAGGGATGAGACAACTACATAGACAAAGGTTTAGTGTAGCCACTGAAGGGAATAACTACCCATCAGAATAGTATAAAGATTATTTAAACCGAATACATCTGACCATACCACAGCTACAGAAAACAAACAAACGAAACCTACTTACACTTAATCAAAGCCTTTTGAAAATACAGCTGCCATTAACTCCTCTCCAAGGGAGTCCCCCGCTTGAAAGAAAATTGAGTCTTAGCACTGGGCAGTATGAATTCACCCCTCCGTGGAAGCTTTGAGCCAGTAAGGAGACTGCCCATTAGCCTCAGGATGAAAATGCCCAATAAAGCCTCCCATACTGAAGCCCAAAATCATTTTTGTCAAACTGGTACATAAACTGTCACCCCTGGGTATTCTGGTATATAAAATGGCTGCTCAGCAAAGTGTGAATTAAAATGTTTCTCCTGATAATCATTTGTCTGTTAATTTGCAGGTCCATGTCCTCTCTGACCTAAGTTGTTGGAGGAAAAGTTTTTTTTTCCCTAAAACTATGCAAAGAATTAAAGGGGATATCATTAATCTCAATATAAACAAATTATTATTTTTAGCATCATTTTTCCCTTCTTACAACTCAGTAAATTAAATGTTAGAGAAACTGTTTGCCCAAGGTTATATGCGTTGGTACGTGGTAGAACCAGTATTATGACACCAAAATGATTCTCTTTCCAATATCTACTACCTTATCCACAGAGTTTCTGATATGATTCTTAATGACTTTATCATTTACTGTTTATCAGTACTTTCCAAACTTTAACAACTTAAAGCACATATAGAAAATGATAATATATTGGTAATGCCCATTCCAAGGGAAATATAAAATGCCACTAGTAGCTATATGTGATGACTGGGGCTAGTCTGACCAAAACCTGACCAAACCTTTGTCCCGGCATCACCTATTTAACATAACATGTAACTCACCTATGAGATCAGCAAACTACAAAGGAAGCACCAGACTAGCTAATATTAAGAATCATAGAGCACATACTTCAAATAATAGTGCTGGGGAACAGTGCTTAGAACTCAAGAAACTTCAACAAAAGAAATAGTTAGCATTGAAAAGAACATAGAAGCTGTAAAAAAGAACCTGTCAGATATGAAGAATAAAAATATCTGAAATGAAGAATACACTAGGAGAAATAAACAGTAGATTGGATGAAGCAGATAATTGAATCAGCAATTCAGTAGAAGAGGTAACAGCAAACACTCAATCAGAGCAATTCAATAAAAAAGGGACGTTTGGGACAACATGAAGAGTAAACACATCTACATCATAGGGTTAACAGAAGGAGAAGAGAGAGAACAAGGGATCGATAACCTATTTGAAGAAATAATTACCTAAACTTTCCATAACCTGGTGAAAGAAAAAGACATACAAGTCCATGAAATGCAGAGTCCCAGATAAGATGGGCCAAAGAGGCCCACACCAAGACACATCATAATTAAAATGGAAAGTATTGAAGACAAGAGAGATTCTTAAAAACCAAGAGAAAGACACTTAGGTACATACAGGGAGTTCTCAAAAGTCTGTCAGCTCATTTCTCAACAGAAAAATTTCAGGCCAGAAGGGATTAGCATGAAATATTCAAAGTGATAAAAAGCAAGGAACTACAGACAAGACTACTGTACCCAGCAAAGCCATCACTTAAAATTGAAAGATAAATAAAAGAGCTTCCTAGACAAGAAAAATATAAAGAAGTCTGTTACCACCAAACCAGTATTTCAATGAATGTTAAAGGGCCTGCTTGAGGAGGAGGAAGAAGAAGAAGAAGAAGAAGAAGAAGAAGAAGAAGAAGAAGAAGAAGAAGAAGAAGAAGAAGAAGAAGAAGAAGAAGAAGAAGAAGAAGAAGAAGGAGGAAGAGGAGGAAGAGGAGGAGGAGGAGGAGGAGGAGGAGAGAAGAAGAAGAAGAAGAAGAAGAAGAAGAAGAAGAAGAAGAAGAAGAAGAAGAAGAAGAAGAAGAAGAAGAAGAAGAAAGATAAGAAAAGAAGAGAAAAGAAAAGAAAAGAAAAGAAAAGAAAAGAGAAAGATGAGAAGGAGAGGAAGGAGGAGGAAGAGGAGGAGGAGGGAGAAAAGAGGGACAGAGTTAAGTGAATCAAATGGCAATAAATGCATACCTATAATAATCAATTTCAATGTAAATGCCTTAAAAGCTTCAATCAAAAGACATAGGGTATATCCTGGACAGTGTGGCTCAATTGGTTGAGTGTTGTCCCATGCACCAAGAGGTTGCTGGTTCAATTACCGGTCAGGGCATATGCCCAGCTTTTGGGTTCAATCCCCAGTAGGGGTGTGCAGGAGGCACTCGATTGATGTTCCTCTCTCATCTATGTTTCTTTTTCTCTTCCTCTCCCTTCTTATCCCTTTCTAAAAATTCAATAAAAAGTATATATGTATTTTTTTTAAAGACATAGGCCTGGCTGCTGTGGCTCAGTGGTTGAGCATTGACCCATGAACTAGGAGATCAAGGTTCAATTCCCAGTCAGGGCCCAGGCCCAGGATGTGGGCTCAATCCCCAGTAGGCGGCATGCAAGAGACAGCCAATTGATGATTCTCTCTCATCATTGATGTTTCTATCTGTCTCTCCCTCTTCCTTTCTCTCTCTGAAATCAATAATAATAAAAAAGACATATAGTAGGTGAACAGATAAAAACACAGAACTAATATATATGCTATCTACAAGATACCACCACAGAACAAAACACAGACTAAAAGTAAAGGAATGAAAAAAGGTATTTCATGTAAATGGAAAAGAAAAAAAACACTGATGTAGCAATACATATATCTGACAAAACAGACTTCAAAACAAAGGCTAGAGTCAGAAACAAAAAATACACTGCATAGTGACAAAGGGAACAACACAACAAAAGAATATAATCCTTGTAAACATTTATGCACCCAACATGGAAGCACCTAAATATGTAAAGCAAATCTTGATGGACCTAAAGGGAGAGATAGATAATAATACAGCAATAGGAGGGGATTTTCACACCACATTGACATTTACAGGTAGAACTTCCAGACAGAAAATCACCAAGGAAACAGTGGCCTTAAATGACAAACCAGAATAGATGGATTGGATTGATATCTTAAGAGCATTTCACCCCAAAGCAGCAGATTATACATGCTTTTCAATTGCACATGGAACATTTTCTAGGATAGACCATATTTAAGGCCACAAAACAAATCTCAATAAATTTAAGAATCCTGGAATCATATCAAGCATCTTTGCTGACCACAATGGTATCAAACTAGAAATCAATAACAAGAAGAAAACTAAACAACACAAGGACATGGCAGTAAGTAACATATTACTAAACAATGATTGAGTTAACAATGAGATCAAGGAAGAAATAAAAAGATACCTTGGAGCAAATGGAAATGAGAATACAATAGCCCAAAATCTATGGGACACAGCAAAAGCAGTCCTAATAGGGAAATTTAGAGCATTGCAGGCTACCTCAAGAAGCAAGAAAAATCTCAAGTAACCAATCTAACCTTACACCTAAAAGAACTTGAAAATAAACAACAAAGCTCAAAATGAGTAGAAGAAAGGAAACAGCAAATATCAGAGCAGAAGTAAGTAAAATAGAATCTAAAAATAAACACAAAAGATCAATGAAACCAAGAGCTATTTCTTTGAAAATATAAACATGATTGACAAACCTTTAACCAAACTCATCTAGAAAAAATAGACAGGACCCAAATAAATATAATCAGAAATGAAAGTGGGGAAGTCACAACGGACTCTACAGAAATGCAAGGGATTGTAAGAAAATAGTATGCCAACAAATTGGACAATCTGGATAAAATGGATAAATTGGTAGAAACATTCAATCTTCAAAAACTGAATCAGGAAGATTCAGAAAATGGGAATATACAGATTACACATTTAAACACCTATAATGGACTATCAGAAAGGGAAACTAGGAAAGCAATTCCATTCACAAATGCTTCAAAAACACAAACAAATCCTAGGAATAAATTTAACCAAGGATGTAAAAGATCTGCCTGTACTCAAAAAATTATATGACACTTAAGAAAGAAACTGAAGAAGATACAAATAAGTGGAAGTATATACCGTGTTCATAAATAGAAATAATTAATATCATTAAAATGTCCATACAACCCAAAGTAATCTATAGATTCAGCAAAATTGCTATCAAGATACTATAGTGTATCTCACAAAACTAGAACAAATATTCTAAAAATTTGGAACCACAAAAAAAACTTGAATAGCCTCATCAATCATTTTTTAAAATATGTTTTTATTGATTTGAGAGATGAGAGAGAGAGAGAGAGAGAGAGAGAGAGAGAGATTAATTGGTGGCGTCTGATACACATCCCAACCAGGGGTCAAACTCGCAACCTGGTATATGTCTTGACCAGGAATTGAACTGGAGACCTTTTGGTACACGAGACAATGCTCAACCAACTGAACCACACAGGCCAGAGCTAGACTCAGCAATCCTAAAAAAGAAGAATAAATTTGTAGAAATCACTCTACCTGACATCAAATTATACTACAAACCATAGTAAACAAAATAGCATGGTATTAGCATAAAAACAGAGATATAGCTCAATGGGCCAGAATAGAGAGCCCAGAAATAAGCACACCTTCAAGGTCAATTAATATTTGACAAAGGAGGCAAGGACATACAATGGGGGGAAAAGATAGTCTATTCAATAAACGGTGCTGGGAAATTTGAACAAATATATGTAAAAACCAAAGCTAGATCACCTTCTTACACCATACACAAAAATAAATTTGTAAGACCCAAACCAAAAAAAAAATCCTAGAAAAATTGTAAGCAGTAAAATCTTGGAAATTTCTTGTAGAAATACTTTTTTCTGTTATGTCTTCTCAGGCAAAGGAAACAAAAGAAAAAGTAAACAAAGAGGACTACATCAAACTAAAAAGTTTTTGCACAGGAAAGGAAATCCACAAAATGAAGACAACCACTGAATGGGAGAACATATTCACCAATGATACATCTGATAAAGGGTGAATATACAAAAATTACAAAGGACTTATAATACTCAACACCAAAAAAAGAAACAATCCAATTAAACAATGGACAAAGGTCCTGAATAGACACTTCTCCAAAGTGAACACACATATGCTAATAGATATATGAAAAGATGCTCAAGTCACTAAACATCAGAGAAATGTAAATTAAAACTACAATGAGATAGCCCTAGCTGGTTTGGCCCAGTGGATAGAGTGTTGGCCTGTGGACTGAAGGGTCCCAGGTTCGATTCTGGTCAAGGGCACATGCCTGGGTTATGGGCTCGATCTTCAGTAGGGGGTGCGCAGGAGGCAGCCGATCAATGATTCTCTCTCATCATTGATGTTTCTATCTCTCTCTCCCTCTCCCTTCCTCTTTAAAATCAATACAATTTTTTTTAAAAAAATTAAAAACTACAATGAGATATCACCTCACACTTGTCTGAATGGCTATCATCAATAAGTCAACAAATAAGTGCTGGCAATGATGTGGAGAAAAGGGAACCCTGTGCACTCTTGGTGGGAATGCAGATTGTTGCAGCCACTGTGGAAAACAGTATAGTTTCCTTAGAAAATTATAAATGGAACTGCCTTATGACCCAGTGATTCCACTTTTGAGAATATAGCCAAAGAAATCCAAAACAATAAAATAAAAAAAATAAAAAGGAAATCTTTCCTTTTGTGAAAGCATGGATGAACCTGGAGAGTAGCAGTAAGACCAAAACAGAAACAGAGTTATACATACAGAAAACAGAATGGCAACTGCTAGAAGGGAGGGTGTTTGGGGGCTGGGTGAAAAAGGTGAAGGGATTAAGTAAGAACAAATAAACAAAAAACATAGATATGAACAACAGTATGGTGATTATCAGAGGAAAAGGAGGTTGGGGGGAGGTAGTAGAGGGTAAAGGGGGGATAAATGGTGACAGGACACTTGACTTTGGGTGGTAAACACACAATACAATATACAGATGATGCATTATAGAATTGTACACCTGAAACCTATATAATTTTATTAACCAACTAGAAGCCCGGTGCACAAAAATATGTGCACTCAGGGGGGTCCCTCAGCCCGGCCTGTGCCCTCTTGCAGTCTGGAACCCCTCAGGGGATGTCCAACTGACGGCTTAGGCCTGCTCCCTGTGGGTAGCAGGCCTAAGCCGAGGTCTGGCCTCCCTCTTCGGGAGGCGACCAGGCAAGCTGATCAGAGAACAGAGTTGGCCCTGCCCCCCACCCCCCAATCACCCCTCTGCCGCTGCTGGTTGCCACCACCCTCCATCACCGTCCCCTCCCTCTGCCCTCTGGAATGCTCCTTGGCTGGCCTGGTGCTGCCTGCTTGCTGGCCCCGCCCCCCGGCTGACCGGTCATTTCACTGCTCAGTTGATTTGCATAATTTGCTTTTATTATATAGGATTTCACCCCAATAAACTCAATAAAAATAAAATAACGAAGCCCAGTTTTGTAGCAAAAAAAAAAGAAAAGAAAAAGAAAAGAAAAAGAAAAAAACAAACACTGGAATAACCCTTTTTTAATATGTGTATATTAAAAAGATGAGACTAGGATACCTGAAAAGAGAGGTGAAAAAAATTCAGGACCTATCCAGAATAAAGAGATATTAAAAAGACTTCAGGATTTAAGTATTATAGAAAAGAAATCAGTCCCTGTAGGCTTCTCTTGCCTAGTATTATCTGGTGATTATCATTTTTAGTGCTAGCTAAAATATTTTCTCATGCATTTTCATATCTCCATCTGGATGTTTCAAAACCATGAAAAAAGCCCAAACAAGATGTCTCCTGATTTATGATTCCTCCCTTCAAACTTCTTTGCCTAGTTCAGGGAATGGCACTACCATTTATCTGCCTACTTATACAGATCAGAAACTCAAGACCTTTGGACATCTACCTCTTTCTCAACCTTAATACTTAAGCCATTAACATTTTCTTAATTTTCCTTGCAGAATAGCCCTCAAAACCAGGCTACTCTCCCCAAAAACATCTCCAGCAGCTAAAACATGGACGAGTGCTGTTTTTGTATTGTCTGAAAGCCAATGATGTGTTTTTTTTCCATCTTGATGTGCTTTTAAAATATCAAAAGACTACTTATTATACCAGGACACATGAACATTATGTGAAATTCCAATATTGGTATTAATAAATCAGGTTTTATTGGAACACAGCTATGTTTCTTCACTTACATATAATCTATGACTACTTTTTCACTACAATGGAAGTGTTGAGTAGTTGTAACAGAGACTGTATGTGCTATAAATCCTAAAATATTTACAATATAGCCCTACACACAAAAAACCACCAACCTCTGTTGTAGACTATCATAATCTTTTCACAGGAACTAAATTAGTAGCCACCTAGAAAATGGTTTACAAACCTAGTCCACTCTAATCATCTCTCCTTCAATCAGCTAGACTCATCTTTAAATATAAGTCTTATTACTCTTTTAGAGCTTTGAAAGTCTTCTCACTGTTATCTATAATAATAAAAGCATAATATGCTAATTAGACCGGACATCCTTCCAGATGACCTTCCGGACAAAGCTAGGGCTGAGAGGGAAGCCAGGGTCCCGGGTGCCAGAGGAAAGCTGGTGCAGGCAGCCGGGAGAAGGAAGGCCTACTCTTGCATGAATTTCATGCATCGGGCCTCTAGTTTAGAATAAGATTGAAAGCCCTGCTTGGGTCTCGCTGCAAGACTTCCTCTGCAGCTTTGGTAGAGGCTCTTTTACTTCTCACTGGATCTCAACCACAGGTGCCAGCTTTCACTTCTTTGTCCCTGATGCTCCCACCTACATGGAAATCCACTTCCTTTCCTCACCTGCTCTTTGCCCAAATTAATCCCATTTAGGCTTTAGTTTTAGCTCAAATTTCATTCTCCAGGGAAATCTGACCCGACCCTCCCTCTCCAACACATTAGTTGGGCATTATCCTATGAAGGAAGGCTATCCTCCTCCTTTACATACTTATTACAGTTTACTATATATGTGTTAGATTATTTGACTAATGTTCTTCATTAAGCTATAAATTTCCTGAAGACAAGGAATGTTTGTTTAGTTCATCCCTTGGGGCCTGGCATTTTAGGTACTCAGTGAACATTTATAAAATGAATGAATGAATGAACATTAACAAGATCCTAAATTTCTGTTTACCTCTACTCTCAACCATTACAGATAAGTGGGTCAGTTATACTCATTTTTAAAGATTATTTTATGTGTAACATTTTAAAACTAATAACCTTTCCAATACTTCTTTTCTTTAAAGTAATGTTGGGAAAAAAATGTATCTCAATGCTAAGAGCATACTATTTGTTGTTTATCTGAAATTCAAGATTACCTGGGCATCCAGCATTTACTCTGGAAGTCCTACTTTAAAGAGGTCTCTAGTGAAAAATAATCTTAATTTGGCTATTGATGTTTCAACTACAAGTTAAACAGATTATAAAATTATCAGAAGAGCGTGCTTGAGATGAATGGATAGAGCATTTTAAATTAATGCTTTCCTATGGAATTTAAATGGTCATCATTTTAGAAATAACAGAGTCACCAGAATTAGAAAAAAAAATCCACTAATAATCTAATTTAATCAGAAAAAAATATAAGCCAAGCAACATGGAGATAAAAATATATATATTTGTTATTATTATGTTTTTTTAATCCACACTCAAGGACATGTTTCTCATCGATTTTAGAGAGAAAGGAAGGGAGAGAGAGAGAGAGAGAGAGAGATCAATTTGAGAGAGAAACACTGATTGGTTGCCTCCCATAGGTGCCCCAACTGGGGATGGAACCTGAAACTTGGGTATGTGGCATGACCTGGAATTGTACCTGAAACCCTTAGGCGCACAGATGACACTAACCAACTGAACCACACCAGCCAGGACCAGATAAAAATATTTTAGCCACTAGCTCTGAGTCCCTATAATTTGGATCCTTCTGAAAATATAAAAGGTGGCAAAATAAAAGTGCAAAGAATTAAGTTGAGAAGTAAAGATGGGAGACAGATAAGGCGACAAGTTAGGGGAGGAGGTCCTGAAGCTCGGTGATTATAAACATCACTTAACACGTATGTTTAGCTGAAAATGAAAGCTAATAGATCACAGGTCAGAGTTTTCTGTCTATGACTTGAAAAACACACACAAAAGGCTCCTAGTATGCTCAATGCTTATTATATAAGCTTACACTAAATTCATCACAAAAGAATTTACTGATAAAATACAGACACTTGTCATTATCTGTATAAGCCAAGGCAACATATTTAGCCTTTAATAATAATACATTCTGAAAAAGTTTATTGATTTTAATTACCTAGATGGATATATTTTTTATCTACTCACTACCTCACTCTTTACCCTTCATTTAAAAAAAATTCAAAATGTGTGATCAATAAATTTTTGTTTTACCCAAACTACTATTCTTCAGGTGTCAAAGTCATGGCTATTTAAGGGTAAAATAAATACTTCTAGGTCTTCTAAATTTAGGTAGCGTTTATTTACTTTTTATTTCTTGCAAATTAGTATATTTGCAATGGAATATCTGATCCACTTTCCCTTCACCAACACCCCATTCCCTACAGTTGATGACTAAGGAAGAGTTGGTCTGGCCATTGGATTCTAGTGAATATTACCTAAGTCCTCATATAGAAACTGGGGCATTCCATCCCTAGCACTGCTGCAAATGCAACAATTCCCAGACTTAACACCTATCTATCCTCTTATTTCTGAATAAAGGACTGAATTAGGAAAGCTGTATTTAAAACATTTTATTTTTCTGAGTAGTTTATAGTAGTCTTTTCCATATTCTCAGTTCTGATGGCAACCCACGACACAGGCAAGCTCTCCCAGGTAATGGTATTCTTTGGCAATCCTTGATTTCTAAAGGCTCACTGGACAGAGATGACTGCAGAGTCCTCTGAAAAGGCACATTCGAGGTCTCTAAATCAGCACAGGTAAATTATGTTTTTCTGAAAGAGACGCTTTCTGCCAGAAAGGACAGACACAGGGATTCATCTGTTTTCTGCATTTTATTGTTATGCTAGAAGGTTCTACAATAATCTCTCTATTTTGAATTTCACTTGATCACACTCCAACCAGTATGTAATAGTTCCCAGCCCTCTAAGCTGATACAAACATGCATTTTTTATTATGTTCACAGCCCTGACTACCTGCCTGCCTAGGCAGTTTTTCCCAGGTGCTTCAGCTTTTGCAGTTCAATGAACTTGACCCTGAATAGAGAATAAAATCCAGTTGTCCTCTTGTTTCTTTAGCATATTTTCTCAAAAACATTTGATTCCTATTTAGATATTTGTATATTGCTTTCCTATAGAAGATGGGGCAGGAAGTCAGGGTGAGAAAGAGCACCAAATCATTTAACATGAGAAAAACAATTTGTTTCCATATGTCTTTCAGCTACAGAAGAAAACAAACAAAAAATAAAACAAATGGAACAACTAAATAAAAAGAAACACAAAACATAGTCAGCAACAGTTTTTCCTGCAATGATTTTGCATGTCTTGTGAGCTTACTATAAGAATTTACTTCACCAAAAGATTATTTATGCAGTAAGTTGTTTGACTTGAATACTACAAGCTATTGTGAACAAAGAATATGAAGGACAGTAATACAGTTTTGTTTCATTAGGGTGAAATTTTAAAGCTCCCCTTTTCTAAAGAGATTGCTATCTAGATGTAAAATTTCAGTATATAATAAATTCTAATGATTTAAATGGTGTTCGATTCAGATTTAAAGCATAGCATATATAGATGCATGTGGATATATACCCTTAATTACTTATATTTTAACATTATTTTAATATTTTAATGCTGCTTTCTATGAAGATTAAATATGAAACCTGAGACTTACAAATATTGACTTATTTTCATGTTGCTGTGGGTTGAATTGTGCCCTAAATCCAAGTGCTTCAGAATGTGACCTTATATGGAAATAGGTTTGTAGCAGAAGTAGTTAGTATGATGAGGTCATAGTGGAGTACAGTGGGCTTTTAATCTAATACGGTCAGTGTCAGAAAAAGATTTGAAGATACAAGGAAAGATTGCCAGGTGAAGAAGGAAGCAGGGATGGGAGGTAAACAGCTGTGAACCAAGGACCCCAGCATTGAAAGCTGCCACCAGAAGCCAGAAAGAGGCAAGGAAAGATTCTACGAGGAAGTCTTAGAGGAAGCATAGCCATGCTAAAACTTTGATTTCAGACTTCTAGACTCCAGAATTCTTTAAGAAAATTAATTTCTATTTTAAACCAACCATTTTGTGGCACTTTGTTATGACAAACTTTTAAAACAAATACTCCTGTTCATTCTTCAAAATTTCCAGTGGGGATAAAACCTGAAATGGGATCTTTTTGAGAATACAGTTTCTTTCTTATGCTTGAACTAGAAGTTCAAAAGTGGAAATACAAGTATTTTACACCTTCCAGAGGTTTAATTCAATGGTGATTTTCTTTTCATAAGGAAAGGTAGTTTTGCGTTTAGACCTTCTCTCTACTTTTCTCTTGCTTTCCATGTTCCAATCTCATCTCATAATAGCTCATCTGATTTAGGGCAAGCACCAGCCTTCTCTACATTTCCTCAGCCAACAGAAAAATTGCATTTGTGGTAGTACGTGGAGGTTAAGAGTTGGGGCTGTGGAAGGAATCAGAATACTGTGGGTTAAAATCTTGGTTCCATCACTTGATTACCGGGTGATCATAAATAAGTTTCTAAACCCATCTAGGTCTGTTTCTACATCTGTGATTCATAGAGTTGTGAGTATGTAAATAATAAAATACACATGAGACATTTGCAAAGTGTTTAGTATACAGTATATCTCAATCAATGTGATTTATGGTTTGTATTGATAGTGCAAGAGGAATCACAATGGTATTGTTACAGTGGGGATTAGTTATTAACAAAAGGAAGGGAGCAAATGAAGCCAGCCTGATTAAGTAGGAAGAGGCAGATTTACAGTCATCCTGGGGGGTCAGCCTCCAGGATCATGATTATGGAAAGGGAGAAATGGCACAGGGGGAAGCCCTTTTACTAAGCACAT
This sequence comes from Myotis lucifugus, assembly GCF_000147115.1. NCBI lineage: Eukaryota > Metazoa > Chordata > Mammalia > Chiroptera > Vespertilionidae > Myotis > Myotis lucifugus. The sequence continues at coordinate 1,853,301 of NW_005871168.1, read as the reverse complement.
GCGCAGTAGATGTCAAATGACTAAGCAGAACTATTAGGTAGGAGCCAAAATGGAGACCAAAAGGGGAACAGACTGCCCTGGGAAGAACTGGGAAAGGACTGGATAGGATAAGGTCGTGAAACCCCAGGAGATCCAGGAAAGGGATGAGATAGAAGAGGGAACTAAGGTAACCAGGAAAAACCAAGAAAGAGATTGAGTAGTTTGAAAGAAAGCCTGCTCTCTCCCTAAACCCAAGGAAGGCCGTCTCCAGGTGGCAGCCACATGGCCAGAGCAGCGGACATTCAGATAGGGAAATGAGGCAGGGAGAAGTCCAGTACCTTTCCCACGGTCACACACCTAAGAACTGTGATGCCAGCTGGGAGTAGAGACTGAGCTGCACTCCTGGAGCCACTGGTGCCAGGAGTGATGACACTGCAGTTCTGGGCCCTGGTCCTCCTAGGCTTGGTGGGCACAGGTTAAGACCTGCAGCCCCAAAAGCTAGACTTCTGCACCAAGACAGAACTGAATTACATGGTCATGGACGAGACATTGGGTGTGGTGTATCTGGGGGCAGACTGACAATGATGACCAGTTTTTGCTGTTGGACCAACCAGGGAAGCACCTCATTGAGCGTGGAATCCTTTACTTTGCATCTGTACTTTGTGCGTCCATTCTTCTCTCAGGCTGTACTTTTGCACACTGATAAATCTTGCCACTATTGCTCAAATCTTCCTTCTCGAGTGTCCCTGAAATGCTTTTCCCACCACACACCAGTCTATTTGCAGACTGGTCCTCCTCCATAATAGTATCACCTCATTCCACACTAAACATGTCTCTCCTCACCTCCAGTTTTCAGCAATGCCTTTATCATATTTCCTCAAACTAATTCCCAATTTCTTTAGTCCCCATCTAAGCAAAATTTAAAGACCATGTGGCATTTATACATGTATATGTATAAATATTATTAAACCACAAAACAGAAGAAAATCCTGCCATTTGCAACAACTACAGGGCATTATGCTAAGTGAAATAAGTGAGACAAAGAAAGACAAATATGATCCCACTTATATGTAAAATCTAAAAAAAAAAAAAAACAAAACAAAACAAAAAAACACACACAAAAAAAATCAAAAAGTAAACAAAACAAAACAACCAAGCTCATAGGTACAGAATTTAGATTGATGGCTGTCACCAGTGAGGGTGAGCAAAATAGATGAAGATGGTTAAAAGGTATACACTTCAGTGACAAAATATATAGGTCCTGGGAATGTAATGCACAGTTTGGTGACTTAATATTGTATTGTGTATGTGAAAGTTGCTAAGTGAGTAGATCTTAAAAATTCTTATTACAAATAACAAATTTTGTCAGTATGTATAGTTATGGATGTTTATAAGATTTATTGTGGTGAGAATTGCACAAGACATATAAATATTGAATCATTATGTTGCATACCTAAAACTAATATCATGTTATATGTGAACTTTATCTCAATTAAGAAATAACAAACAAAAAATCATCTATGTCTTGTTTGGGGGATTTTTTTCTCTCTTTATTGATTAAGATATTACATATGTGTCCTTATCCCCCATTGCAGATAAATATCACATGATCTCATTTGTGGAAGATAATGAACAACATAAACTGATGAACAGAAACAGATCCAGAGACAGAGAAGCATGGATCAGACTATCTTTGTCTTTAATAGTGAAGACTTTTAAACTTTCAGAAAATAGAGAATGATGTAACAGGTCACCACATTTATTGCATCCAGACTTAGCACACATTAAACATAATGTCATATATTCTTTATATTTATTAAGGAATGAAATATTATCGAGACAAAGCTTCAACTATAACCATCTCCTCCAGAATTAATCACACACTTGAGGTCAAATGCTATTGTTTCTTGCAAATTATAACAGTTTATTAATATGTATTTTTCCAAAATATTATATAAAATTATTTATGTTTTCTTTAAAATGTTCATAAACAATATACTATGAGACTGCTTGACTTTTCTCACTAAATATGTTTTTGTGATTTTTTTGTCTACATTGATACATGCCTCTAGTTTATGTTAACAGCTGTAAAGAATCCCATTGTATGATTATTCCAACTGTTTATGCATTTCTTCACTGTTAATATCTAGTAAATGAGAACAAACATATATCTGAAATTCTACAATTTCACTTTCAGATAAATATCTGAGATAAATTCTTGATGCATATTTGCAAGTGTAAATAAATTAGAATAATAATTGCAGCAGTGTTTGTAAGAGCATTATTTTAAATCTTGAAAATAGTCAAGATGAAGAAAGAAGTGGAAGGTTTTTTTAATAATCATACCCAACCCCACATCTTCTGTGGAACTGAACTGCTGTTAACAGTTTGATGTGCATCTATTTGTTCTTCTTCATATTCTCTCTCTCTTTCCCTCTGTCTCTCTGTCTCTCTCACTCTCTGTGTCTCCCCTCCCTCCCTTTTTCTATCTATCTATATTTCTCTCACACACACAATTGCAAAAATTTCACTAGTCAGCTATCAATAGAATCATGTTGAACAAACTGTTTTGCAAGTTATTCATTTAACATAGGATTTCCATGACACCATAGAGATTTAGCTAATTCTTTTTAATGGCTGCATAATATTTTATTGTGCCAATGGGCCAAAACTTATAAATTTATTTCCCTATTGATGAAAAAACAATTTATGTCCATATACATAAGTATTACTAAATAATGGAGTCCCAAATGTAGAATTGCTGAATCGAAAAGTAATGAGAGTAAACATATTTTTATATGTATATTGGACACTGTATTTTTTAGTAATTTATTTTTCTGCTTTGACCATTTTTCTTTTGGGTTGTCTCAGAGATTGATAGCTCCTCTCTCTCTCTCTCTCCCTTTCTCTCCCTTTCTCTCTCTCTCTCTCTCTCTCTCTCTCTCTCTCTCTCTCTCTCTCCTTATGTATATAATTTTAGAGGCCTGATGCACAAATTTGTGCACAGGTGGGGTCCAGCCAGCCCACCCTGATGGGGGCCCATTGGGCCGGGCCATCCTGGGGGGGAGGGGCTGCAGGTGGTTGGCTGGCTGGGCTGGCCAGGGCCCCAATCGGGGCCCAGATCAGGCTGGTTGGCTGCCACAGTGCATGTCATAGCCACTGGTTGTTCTGGTTGTTCTGGTCATTCCACCATTTCGGTCACTGGGGTTTTATATGTATAGATGTATCATGCATATCAATACTTAGTTATACATGCTATAAAAGTTTCTGACAGGCATTAGTTTTACAACTTTGTGTCTTTCAACTTATACAAATTTCAATTTTTTAAATTGGAAAATTTCCCTAAGTTTTGTTATTTTAAGTTATGCTTAAGAAGTTATTTTTCATCCTAAGATATCCTATATAAAAGAAGGCTAATATGCAAATCAACCAAATGGTGGAACAACCGGTTGCTATGATGCACACTGACCAACAGGGGACAGACACTCAATGCAGGAGCTGTCCCCTGGAGGTCAGTGCGTTCCCACAGGGGGAGGGCTGCTCAGCCAGAAGTCAGGCTCACAGCTGGCGAGCACAGTGGTGGTGGTGGCGGGAGCCTCTCCCACCTCTGTCACAATCAGACATCCCCTGAGGGCTCTCGGACTGTGAGAGGGTGCAAGCTGGGCTGAGGGACGCCCCCCAAGTGCATAAATTTCGTGCACCATGCCACTAGTATTAAATAAGTCTCCTAAGAATTATTTTAGTACTTTCTTTGTTTTTATATTTAAATTTTTAATTTATTTATTTTTTCCAAGTAGATAATTCTCCTTCCTTTTTTAAAAAATATATTTTGTTGATTTTTCACAGAGAGGAAGGGAGAGGGGATAGAGAATTAGAAACATCGATGAGAGAGAAACATTGATCAGCTGCCTCCTGCACACCCTGTACTGGGGATGTGCCCGCAACCAAGGTACATGCGCTTGACTGGAATCAAACCTGGGACCCTTCATTCTGCAGGCTGACACTCTATCCACTGAGCCAAACCGGTCAGGGCTCTCCTTCCTATTCATAAATAAATCACTAGATCTCTTGTCAGTTCAACCTTCAAAATATTTTCCAAATCAACCATTTCTCAAGGCCTCTACTGCTGCTGCCACTCACGAACGTCATCTTCCCCTTTGCCTAACCTGCTACATTACCTCTTAACAACCATGGTACTATGATTCTCATCCCAGCAATTGAGTTATTTCTATAAAATATAAAGCAGTTTGTATCACTTCGATGCTCAAAGCCCTCAATACATGCAACAGTATGAATGAATAGCAAATGAAGAAGTCAGACTTTACAGTTTACATATGGTATGACCTCATTTAAAATATAGTCTGAAAAAGATAAAACTATAGGGACAGAAAGCACAGTCAAGAGTGCCAGGAATTAGGAGTGGGAGAAAGGGATGGCTCCAATGAGACATGATGAAATTTTTGAAGTGACAGAAATTTTCTTTGGATGATGAACATGATTACATAATTCTATGTGTTTATCAAAACTCATAGAAATGCATATCATATAATTTGTAACTAGTGGCCCAGTGCATGAATTCATGCACATTGAAAGGAAATTAATTAGAAGAAATATTTTAATATCACTATTCGTCCTCTCTCTATAATAGAAGTGTCAACCAAATTCATGATTGACAATGACACATCAAAACACATGGGTGCAATTGGCACCAGTGAGAGCTTCATATGTATTGTGCATGAGCAAGTCAACTTAGCCTTTTATATATATAGAATAAACTTGCTTAATTAGACCTGCTTTTTGATGTAGCTAAACTTTTTCCATCCCAGTGAAGCACCTCAACTTCTCTTTCAGGTAATTGTCAGCAACACAGCAGTAAATATCAACACAAAGCAGATTATTATTGTAGATTACGCAGGGAGAACAAAGGGTAAAATATTTAACTGCAACGGTGTTTGACTATATTCTGTGCAGTGACAAAACCAGAAGTCATTTTCAAGTTTTACACTTTTACCACCATTTTTTACTTCTTTTCAGTTGGGTCAAGTTTCTAAGCTTTCTAAATATCCATTTTCCAGCTCATGAAAAGAAAATAGAATTCTACCAAGTCTTCTATCTACCTGCTCCAGGACTTCTGTGAGGATCAAATGAGATGAGGCACGGAAAAATGCTTCACAGACATTTGGTTAAAGTGTGAAATGTTTGCATCTGGCTATAAAGCAAGTAGTGTTCCTGGGCTGAAGAAACTGCAAGGAGGCTAATCGTTGCTAGGGAGAGGAAGCCACGTTGCTACATGACATCATTACCCGGAGCCCACAGCAACTGTTTCCGGACTGGGCTGGGCTTTGGGCTGCATTTTGCACCATGGGGTCTCGGCAGCATTGGCTGCGATTTGGTGGGGAATTGCTCCAGGGTGGTGGAGGGACCTGAATCTCACTTGGGGGAAGCCGAGTGTTGCTTTGTAGATGCCAGATCTGTGGTGCTATTTTGCTGTAAATGGCCAGTGTGCATCATGGCAGCTCCTGCGTTGATCGTCTGCCCCCTGATGGTCAATGTGCATCATAGCGGTGGGTTGGATGGTTGGAGGGACACTCAGCATATTAGCCTTTTATATATAGACTAGAGGCCCAATGCAAGAGGCTCGGGCCTCTCAGCACCGGCTTTGTCTGGTAGGTCATCTGGATGGTCATCCTGCTCTTTGGTCCAATTAGCATATTGGCTCTTTATTATATAGGATAGTACTTACTGAAAAAAATCCAGTGTCCATCAGTAAGAAAATGCATAAATAAATGTAGTTTAGCCAGAAAAGGGAACACAATACAGTAATGAAAAGTATTGAAACTGTAGCTCTATACAACAGTATAGCTAAATTTCACAAACAATGTTGAGCAAAAAAGCCAACCACAAAGGCATGTACACTGTATGATTTAATTCATAGAAAGTAAAAACACAGCTAATGTATAATCTATGGAGTTGAAGTCAGGATGGTAGTACCTTTGAGGAGAAAGGAGATAGTAGTGTTTGGGAAGGGGCATGAGAGAGTCTTCTGGAGTGTGGTGAGTGTTCTATTACTTGGCTTGTGTGATGTTTAGAAATATGTTGTTTTTTGTGTATGTGCTATGTTTCTCAATAAAAATGTTATTGGCATAAAAATCCTCATAGAACTATACACTAAATATAGTGAATTTTACCATATGTAAATTATATCAAAATAAACTTAACTAAAAAAGGAACCCTCTGGTGATCCTCTATTATAATTAGAATAAAATGTAACTTCTCATGATATATATATAGATATATATATCTATATATATATACAGCTACTATGCAAAGATTCCCCTCAGGAGTTCAACCAAGAGACCAGTTTGATTGCTTGCTATTACATGCACTGACCACCAGGGGGCGGCACAAAATGAAGGAACACCCTGGCTGGCAGCTGGCAGCCAGCAGCTGAGGAAGGGAGGCCCTGGCCAGCAGCCAGAAGATAGGCCCTGGCTGGCATTCAGAAGAAAGGCCCTGGAAGGCAGCCGGAAGGCCCTGATTGGCCCTCATCACCAGCCAGGCTTAGGGACCCTAACCATGCATGATTTTCATGCACTGAGCCTCTAGTAGTTTATAAGGCTCTGCCTGAAATCAAACCTGTCTACTTCTCAACTTCATTTTCCACACCTTCCTTTTAACACATTCTGACCCAAGCATGCACAGCATTTTACTTTCTTGGAATCATGCCAAGCTTGTTCCCTTTTAAGGACATTGAACATGCTTTTGTCTATGGAGAAATACCTTTCTTTGTGATTATACATGTTAAAATTGCTAGCTTCTAAAAAAATACCTCTGCTGAAGCATTGGCCCAAAGGATTCTGATTCAAACAACACCTTCATTCAACACTAAGAGACTCCCTGGAGATATGGCTATTTTAAGTGACAACCAAGTTCCTCCTTTAAGACCAGGCCTTTAGTTTCTCAGACACATCTTGGTCTCACTCAGATTATAAAGGTTGTTGGCTTATTTATACTCTGCCTTTTTCTAAAGAGGATTTTAGATGGTTTACAAATCCAACAGAACTAAGTAGATGGATGCATTTTGGAGAAGGAAAATTAACCCAGAAAAATAAGAAAAATCCTGTCGTGAGACCAGAACAAAAAAGCAGTGATATTCTGTATTAGTGCCCTTAATTTCTCTAGTCCCCAATAAATGGGAAAACAATCATTTTTGTAACCCTCAGTGTCCATGAGGTAAATAACCACTTGCTCAGGAATAAGAAAACTATTCTTGGTACTGATCCTGAAGATATATTTCTCCTGGGGGTTTGCCCAAGGTATCCACTGGGCAATGCTGAAAACAACATCTTCAAAAAAATTCTTACAGTAAATAATGTAATGAGTTTCTCAGGGCTGTTTCTTCTAATGATCCTCAATGTGGCCCAAGGGCATAATTCCAAAATACAATTCGGTAAAAACAAGTCAGGCATGAAGTTGCAGGAGAGACACAGTGTAACAGACAGTGAATGCAATTCACCTACACATTTTTCTGTGCTTACAGTTTAATCTAAGAAGAGATTTCAGATTATCTAAAGCAGCGGTTCTCAACCTGTGGGTCGCGACCCCTTTGGGGGTTGAAGGAACCTTTCACAGGGGTCGCCTAAGACTATCGGAAAACACATATATAATTACATATTGTTTTTGTGATTAATCACTATGTTTTAATTATGTTAAATTTGTAACAATGAAAATACATCCTGTATATCAGATATTTACATTATGATTCATACAGTAGCAAAATTACAGTTATGAAGTAGCAATGAAAACAATTTTATGGTTGGGGGGTCACCACAACATGAGGAACTGTATTAAAGGGTTGTGGCATTCGGAAGGTTGAGAACAACTGATCTAAAGCAATATTTTCCAATGTATGTTCTCAGCAATCTGTTAACAGTTACTGATTTTTTTTAAGCTTGCATGATAAATTACCCTAGACATAAAATAATTACTTTGAAGCTTACTAAAGAATTTCATGCCAAACACTTTCCCTATTTTTGCTTCAATGCTGCCGATACCTTTTTTGTTTTGTTTTGTGTGTTTTTTGTTGTTGTTGTTGTTGTCAATCCTTACTTGAGAATATTTTCCATTGATTTTTTTTAGAAAGAGTGGAAGAGAGATGGAAAAACAGAGAGAACATTGATTGGTTGCCTCCTGCAGGTGCCTCACCAGGGCCCAGGCCAAGGAAGAGCTGGCACCAAGGTTCATGCCCTTGACCAGAATCAAACCTGGGACCATTTGTTCCATAGGATGACACTCTATACACTGAGCCAAACCGGGTAGGGATCAATCTTTTTTAAAAAAATTAAATGTATTGGGGTAACATTGGTTGATCAATTACATTATATAAATTTCAGTTGTAAAACTTTACAAAATCTGTATATCCCATTGTTTGCTCACCACCCAAAGTGTTGTCTCCTTCTGTTATTGTCATTATAACCTAGTTATTAATATTAATAACTAGTGGCCTGGTGCATGGATTCATGCATATCAAAAGGAAATTAATTAGAAGAAATATTTTAATATCACTATTCACCCTTTCTCTATAATAGAAGTGTCAGAGATAAAAGAAAATTAGTAAAATGTATATGAAAATAATATATATAAATTGATTAATAAACAATAACAACATGATATAACAACAACAAAGACATGATATAAAAACATTGGTAAAAACAATGACTGATAAATGGATTAAACTTATTCTAATATCTTCCTGTATACCACATTAAGAATAAAAACACTTTCAAAGTGCTTGACTAATTTCCCTTGTGATGAAGTATTTACCACTTTAACAATAATATCACACATTCTTCAAACTCAAGAGAAAGCAACATATACCTGACCAAAAATGGGTTCAAGTAAGAATATTCCTACTCTGTCTAGAGTTTGTCCTTGTGATTTATTAATAGTCATCACAAATGCTAGCATCACAGGAAACTGTCTTCGAATTAATGTAAATGGGAGGCCTATGTCAGAAGGGGACAAATCAACAAAAACAACCAAATTCATGATCAACGACGACAGATCGAAACATACACATGCAATTGGCGCCAGTGAGAGCTTTATATGTATCGCGCATGTGAGAGTCAACATTTATTTTTCAACTAGAGGCCCAGTGCATGAATGCACTGGTGGTGTCCAGCCGGCCCACCTCCAATGGGGGCCATTGGGGGCGGGTTGGCTGGGGCGGGGGGGGGTCAGTTGGGGGCAGGGCCTGCCTGAGCAAGGGGCTGCAGGCGGTTTGCTGGCCTGCCCTGCCCCTGATTGGGGTGGGGGTGCCCGCTGGGGGGCAGGGCCGGCTGGGGAGAGGGGCCGTGGGTGTTCTGGTCATTCTGCCATTCAGTTGATTTGCATATTACTCTTTTATTATATAGGATTGCCAGTGCACAGCATATGTACCAGCCTGTCGGTTGCTCAGACGTATGTATAGTTGGTCAATTAGCCTTTTATATATACCAGTGGCCTGGTGCACAGATTCCATGGAAAGGAAATTAGAAGAAAGATCCTTGTGGTAATTATGTTACTGCAAAAAATTACATGTCAAAATATTATATATAATATAGTATTATGAAATTAAAACATGTGTGTGATTGGCACCAGTGAAAGCTTTATATATGTCATGCATGTGTGAGTCAACATTTATTTTTAAATTGCCAGGGTGTGTCATATTTACTGGCCAGTCGGTCAGTTGGACAGTTGAATAAATCGTGATGTGATTCACATTGAATGTCAACAAAAACAACCAAATTCATTATCAACAATGACAGATCAAAACACATATATGTGATTGGTGCCAGCAAGAGCTTCATATGTATCACACATGCACGAGTCAATGTTTATTTTTAAATTGCCAGTGCACGTCATATGTACTGGTCAGATGGTCGGTTGGATGGTCGGACAGATGGACCATCAGTCACTTAGCCTTTTATATAGATAGCTAGAAAGCAAAGAGGAGGCTAGGCATTATAAGCATAGTCATCTGGACAGCTTCACCAGGAACCTGCCCCTTCACACTCCCTAGAGAACCACCAGTCCATCCCTGCAGATCACTAGGGAAAGGGATCAAACAAAGGGGGAAATGGACAAATGTGCTGTGAAGTTGGGATGATGTAGGGAAGTCGCTTGCCTGTCAGTCTAGCCTGGGAACAATGGGGTTGGGGGTGGACCCCAGCGTAAACCCACAAACATTTGGGAATACTTAATCCCCAAAGAGTGTTCTCGCTCTTTTTCTGCTCTTGGTCTCTGGTGCTCTTGCTCCATGATCTGCACTGGTCCGCTCACCCTCTCTCTCTCCTTAGCCATGTGGCCTTAGAAGCTGGTTGGCCCATGGCTATGCAGACCCCACACACAATGGACTCCAGATGGGGATATAAGCTAAGCTAGCCAGGTACTGGACTGGACTGTGCTTTAATATGGAGCAGACACTCTGGGCAGTGGCCTTAATTCCAGCCCTGCTGAACTGGACTTTTTCCATGATGGGACTGAGGGAAATAAGGCATTGGAAACCTAGGTGTTTAATTCCATGCAAATAAAGATCACTCATCCTCCCATGTGAGTATCGGGAAATTCACTTCCTTGAGACATATCAAGAACTCCACTTCCACTGCTAACATATGGGACACAGAGGGCACCCCATTAACACTTCTATCACCAAATATTTTACTCCTTTGCCCTCTTTGTCCTCACCCATATCAAATAAAACAGAAGGACTTGAGCAGAAGTGTACCATACTCTTTCTGGTTCTTGACTGTGTCCAGAAATATGGTCTCTTCCCATCAAGCTTTACCTAAAATGAGGACTTGCGATAAAGCCACATTTTCTGAATCAGTTGTCATTGTTCAAGCATTTCACGTCATTAACAGAACCCCAAAAGTGTCTGTGTCCCACATTTCAGAACTGTATCACCTTGTCAAAGAAATTTCTTAGAGAGGAGACTGCAAAGCTACAATATGCACTTGAGCCTGGAGTTCACAAAAGGGATTTTAGAAGATAGTCTTTTTATTTTAAATAAAAATAAACATTAATAATGATCAGTGAAAAAGGCAGAACCAATAAGAATTTTTTTCCCTTCATCACAGAATTCAAAGGAGAAGTTCTGAAAAGAATTCAGTTGGTAACCTATAAACAAGGGGATCTAATCAAATACAGGTAATGTAAGACTCAAAAGAATAATAGGTATGATGAGAAAAAACACAATTTATTTTGTTTACAAGGATTTGTGATGGAACATATGCAATGAGCAGTCTAAATTCAGATACTCTGCATCCTCATTTCCTGACCTCCCAATGTAGCCATCTTCTCATGGAAAAGAATAACGTACAACAGCCAATATCTTACTACAATCAACTCAACAAAATAACTTCATTCCCACTGATGACTTCTTGGTTGCCACATTGATGCTACTGATGTTAAACCCACAAAAAATAAGGTAAGGAAAAAAAGCCAATATTTTGTCCATTAAAAAAAGAAGAGTTTTAAATTTTTCTGTATTATCTAATCCATACCATAATTTTCTTCAGTTAAAAAAATAATGTCTTATTTCCTTAAAGGCTTACTAAATGAATGAACAAAGCACTTTATAGCCTTACAATTTCTACCATCAGGATGTCATTCGCTTTACATTCTGGGGGAAAATAGCACTGTTTCCTGTAATTGATGTTTCTCATTTTGGTGACATAGCTGTGCATAGACCTAAAATGTCAAACAGCCCATTTGAGAATAACTTCTACAATACAGAATGATGCAAAAATTATAATGAAGCCCTTGTCATAATGTGTCTATAATCATGCTTGCCCATAGGTTCAGATCAATACTTGAAAAAGCCTAGGTCTTTCATTATGAAGCCTGGCTGTATTTTGGCCTTAGTTTAAAACAAGCTCCCCTAAAAGCTAGTGTGAAATGCTAATACCTGCAATTTTTGCTGCTGGAGACCCCAGATTATGTTGTGCTCTTTACTTATAATATTGACATAACATATCCTTCTTTATTCAATCTTAACGACTTTAGACTAATAAGGAAAAATGGTTATTAGAGTGATCCTCCTTTTTACATGCAGAAAAATGCAACCTTCCTGATGCCTATGTATTCCATCTCCTTGCATTTCAAACACAGATGACTCTACAGCCTTTTTGAGGAAAATAGCCATGATGACTATGAAGTGCCTTAATATTCTCAACTGCATTCATCCTCAATTCACCCCACCCCCATTCTCTCCAGCCTTAGTTCTTGGGCCTGGAGATAACCTTCCTTCTCCACATCATTAATCCCTTCACCTGCTATCAGAATTCATTCCATGCCCCCTCCATCAAAGTCATGTCACTTTCCCTCCTCACTTTCCACCACTCATTTTTACTTTTGTGATAACTGAATGGTGCCTCGACCTTAAAGAGATATTTTTAGCTCTAAGACTAAAATTCAGGTGTTCTTACTGAATCACAATGCCAGTATGTTTTGATATGTTTATGCTGCTCTTTGTTCCCTAAAATTAATTATTTATTCTAGATCTGACTATGGTATAATAGAAATGTGAAGCTGTCACAATAAGCTTCCCAAAGATTTATATTCTACAATAAAGGCAAGTAAGGAGCATAACAAACAAATAAAAGAAAGTAAATTTTCTTGTTAAAAATAAAATATTTGCCTGAATGTTTTGTTAGCTATTATTTAATAATTCAATTGGAAAAGCTTCCAAAGTTTAACTTATTGAAACATATAAAAATGTATAAATATAATCATTAAAAACGATGTGTGGTCAATTGTGCTGGTAAATCAGAAAATCGACAAATGTGAGTTTAGCTTAAACCTGGCCAAGAAACCTGGCTCTCTTGTGTTAGAAGCACAGAAAGACAGAATTTTTAATCGGACCTTTATTGTGTCCAGTTTCCTGCAGCTCTTCCTCTCCACTCCATTTTGCAGGTAACTTTAGCCACAAATTGTCCCTCCTTACCCTTTAGATAAACATCCAAATTGCCAAAACAATGGCTGCTAAATCTGCAAGAGGAATTCTTCCCTCTTTGGGGAACTAGAGAGAGCTCCTTCATTTCTTAGTCCTGAAGTAGCTGAATTGCAGGTGACACTTTCTGCTAAAGGCCTACAAAAAAGGCCATCCTCCTTCTCGAATTAGGACCCTCTTTCAGAGTCTTCCCTTGCCCAGCAATTTCAAGTAGAGGGTGGCTAAGGAATCTCTGGTTGATTTTTTTTCACAGCTGAGAGGTTAATAGCAACTCCAATCAGGTTAAAGGCAACTGAGATATGAAATTACAATCTGCTTTTTTTTAAAAAAAAATGCTTAGAATATAATTGGGCAGATAAATCAGATGTGTGTACCAGTAGAATCAGCATGTTTTTTCTCCCAAAAGCAAACTTCACAGAGTCAAATATTAACCAAAGGTCAAACTTTTAACTTTCAAAAAGTAATAGTTAACATCAACACAAGTTTGCAGGGAGCACATTTTGCCAGGGTCTTCTTCTGTAGGAGGGCAGAGCCGCAAGGAAAATCAATTATTAATCATAAAGTTGTTTGGGAATTATAGAATAAGATAGAAAAATGAGTTAGTGAGATGTTCAACATTGTTAGTGAATCAATGTTCATTGGCATCAGCTAAGAGAGTCTGACTCATCCATGGACACAGAGGCCCAGAATTATAGTTCACTGACTGAATGAGGCTCTCTCCCCTTGGATGTATTTTACTAACATTTGCTTTTGAGTATTCTTTTGAAGTGCTTCTGAGTCTGACTTTTCTTATTAAAACTTTCTTTCTTTTGAGATGTCAAGCCATTTAATCAAGAAGGGTCCCTTTGGTTTAAAAGCAATTCTAGCCCTTTAAGATAACTAATTCATTATATGTTGATTTCATAGTGTGACTCTCAGAAGACAATCTTATTTCTTTATTTTCAGGTTCTTGTGGGACACTGTACTGTAGCTCCCAAGAACAGACAATGCTATATTTTTAGCACCTATTGTAGTGGGAAGAAAACCAGGTTAGGAGTCAAGAGAGTTAAGTCATGGTTTAATCTCTGACACTTAACTAGTTTTGTGACCTTGGGCAAGACATGTAATTGCTTTCATTTGGAAAATAAAGAAAATAAGACCTTTTCTATCTACTTCAAATGGTTGTAGCCAGCACAAAAGTATATTATATATCAATGGAATTTCATATCTAATCTTTTCCTCCACACCGTTAAACATTTACTGGCTACCTTCTATATTCCAAGCTCTGCTCTAGGCACTGAAGTAGTGGAGAAAATCCAGATAAGAATAACTGTCCACATGGAGTTTATAGTCTAGGTTGATGACAGGTAAGTGATAAGGAGGAGGAGGAGGAGGAAGAGGAGGAGGAGGAGGAGAACACAGGAAAAAGGAACATGGTATGTCAAGTGGGGATGGGGCAACTTAAATTTAGAGGAACACTGGAAGGTCTCCATGAGAAGAAGCTATTTGAAGAAAAGTTTGGTGAAAGGGGCAGCTGCCAAATGGATATCCATTGGAAAGCTAATGAGGCAGAGCCATTAGCTAGTGCATAGACTCTGGGGTAAAAGCCAGAATCACCTGCAAGAAAAATTAAGAAATTGTGTGATGACTTGGCAAGGGAAAAACTATTAGGAGAGAGGTCAGAGTTGTGGTGGGTGCTGATGCTGATATGAGAATATACCAAATGAAGGCAAGGGCAGAATAGAGAAACTTGTCAGGAGGATTTTGCCATAATTCAGGTGAGAGTGGTTGCTTAACCTTGGGAAGTGGCAAAGGAGATGAATATATTCTGAAAATAGGAAAGACAAGATTTCACCATGGGTTGGATAAGAAATTAGAGAAATATATAAAAAATTAATTTAAAAAATCTTGGGCCTAAGTAGAAAATTGTAGATAGAACAGGTTTTAGGAAGGGAAATAGAAATACAGTTGACTCTTGAACAACACAGAGTTGAACTGCAGGAGTCCACTTATATGTAGATGTCTTTCAATAAATACTGTAAATCCATACTCTTCCTTATGATTTTCTTTACAACATTTTTTTGCCCAGCTTACTTTATTGTAAGAATGCAGTACATAATACATATAACGTACAAAATATGTGTTAATAGACTATATTATGGGTAAGGCTTCAGGTGAACAATAGGCTATTTCTAATTAAGTTTTGTGGGAATCAAAATTATATGCAGCCTTTTTTTATTGATTTCAGAGAGGAAGGGAAAGAGAGAAAAGGATAGAAACATCAATGGCGAGAGAATCATTGATTGACTGCCTCCTGCATGCTCCACACTGGGGATTGAGCCCATAACTGAGCATGTGCCCTAACCAGAAATCAAACCATGACCTCCTGGTTCATAGGTTGACGCTGAACCACTGAGCCACTCCAACCAGGCTATAGGCAAATTTTTGTCTGCACAGAGGGATTGGCACCTATAACACTTGTGTTGGTTAAGAGTCAACTGTATTAGGAGTTCAGTTTGAAGCATGTTCATTTTGAGATTCCTGTTGGAATCTCAAATGAATTATTGAGTTGATAGTTTGGAAGTTAAGGGAAGAAGTCTAGGTTTCAGCAATCATTGTGGTGATTATCAGCATAGAGAATGGGCAGTTAGGCCATTAGAACTGTTCAGATCATTTAGGAAGTACATTTGGATAGAATATGAGGAGATCCAAGGACATGAGCAAGTTCACTACAAAATATAGGGATTAGGCAAGAAGGTGGAACCAGCATATGTATCAAAGAAGGCATACCTGGTCAGACAGGAGAAAAACAACGTAAGGATGATTTCCTGGAAGCCATCAAGGAAGTGTGGGTATGGAGGATGCAGGAGGAATCATTTGGATCAAATATAGATTATGTGTCTAAAATGGTGAATACTTAGACATGGCCATGAGACTAGTAATGTGAAAGTCACCATGGTTCATAATAGGGTATTTTGGGTGGCAAGACTAGAGAAGAAATGCTTGATTTTAGAGTGGGTTCAAGAAAAATTTAGAAATTAATTTCAGGCAGAAAGACAGATAAGGAGAGACAATGGGAAATCGATAAAGCAGAGGTTCTTTTGTGTGTGTGTTTTAAATAAGAAAAATAACCATAATCATATGCTGATGGGAACAATTTTGCTACAACAATGCTTTTAAGAGCAAGGAAGGGGAAATTATGTTTGTTTCCTTATTAATAAAAGTTCTGAAATATAAAATATTTATATTGCAATTGTTGCAGTTGTGTCTGCTGTTCTTTTTTTAAATATATTTTTATTGTTAATAGTATTACAGATATCTCCTACTTTCTTTCCCTGTACCCCGCTCCTCCCAGACCCTACTCATCCCCCCCAGGTCTTCACTACCTTATTGCCCGTGTCCATGGGCTATGCATATAAGTATATAAGTTATTTGGTTTATCTATTCTTGTCCTCCCAACCCCACCTTGATGTATGTTAGTCTGTTCCATGCCTGCATGCTTCAGGTATTATTTTTTTTTAATATTTTTTATTGATTTTTTACAGAGAGGAAGGGAGAGGAATAGAGAGTCAGAAACATCGATGAGAGAGAAACATCGACCAGCTGCCTCCTGCACACCTCCCACTGGGGATGTGCCCGCAACCAATGTACATGCCCTTGACTAGAATCGAACCCGGGACCCTTCAGTCTGCAGGCCGATGCTCAATCCACTGAGCCAAACCGGTTTGGCTCAGGTATTATTTTGTTGGTCAATTCATTTTGTTTATTAGATTCCACAAATAAGTGGGATCATATGATATTTGTATTTTTCAGTTTGGCTTATTTCACTTAGCATATTTTCCAGGTCCATCCACCCTGTCCCAAAGGGTAAGATAGTCCTCCTTTTTACAGCTGCATAGTATCCCACAACTTTTTTTATCCATTCATCTACTGATGGTCACTTGGGCTGTTTTCAAATCTTAGCTATTGCAAATAATGCTACTATGAACATAGGGGTGCATATATTCTTTCTGATTGGTGTTTTGGGGTTCTTAGGATATATTCCCAGAAGTGGGATCGCTGGATCAAATGGAAGTTCCATTTTTAATTTTTTTTTAGGAAACTCCATACTGTTTTCCATAGTGGCTGCAGCAGTCTGCATCCCCACCAGCAGTGTACTAGGGTTCCCTTTTCTCCACATCCTTGGCAGCACTTGTTGTTTGTTGATTTTTTAATGATAGCCATTCTGACAGGTGTCAGGTGATATCTATTTGTAGTTTTAATGTGCATCTCTCAGGTGATTAGTGACTTTGAGCATGTTTTCATATGTCTCTTGGCCATTTGTATGTCTTCTTTGGAGAAATGTCTATTCAGGTCTTCTGCCCATGTCTGTTGTTCTTGACAGGCATAAGATAAGTTCAATATGAAACTTAAGGTTGTGTGGTGCACTTGGAATTAAGGCAATCTTTTCTTGGATTTTCTCTCCATATCTTCCTTGACTCTTTCTGTTGCTGAGGATTCAACCGAAACGTAACTTTTCCTGAGGGGCTCACTCACCTTGTATCACTCAAAGCTTCTAACCAACTAATGACTCTGTACTAGGCAGAATTCTAAGGGTAGCCCTTAAAGATTTCACCCTACTGGCTAACCAATCTGGCAGTGCTGTGGAGGACTCTGCAGGTGATTAAGGTTATTTATCAACTGATCTTAAGAATAGGGCAGTTACCCTGGATTACACAGGTGGCTCCAACCTAATCACAGAGCTTTTAAAAGGAGAGACTTTTCTCTGCCTGAAGGCAGAAAAGACAAAGTAGAAGGGGATTCAGAGAGATTTTAAATTTGAAAGGGACTCAGACCCTTGTTGCTGCCTCTGAAAATGGAGGAAGTGGGCCACAAGGCAATGAATGCTGGCAGCCTCTAAACCACCCTCTTATCCCCAACCCTAGTCAATAACCACCACCAAGGAAATGAGAAGCTCAGTCATGCAACTGCAAGAAACTGAATTTGATTTCTACCAGAACCCTGAATGAGCTAAATGTAGATTCAGCCCTAGAGCCTCAAAAAAGAAATGCAGTCTTGTCAGCACCTTGATTTCAACCACGTGAAACCAGAGAAGAGAACCACCTGAGCCTGGACTTCTGGCCTCCAGAACTGTGAAATAATAAATAGATGTTGTTTTAAGTTTATGTTAATGTGTTATGCAGCTACAGTTTCCAAATGCTGCTCAGTGGCATTTAAAAATAGCTGATGTAAAAGTGAAATAAGAGCTAATGAAACCAGATGCAAGAAGTAACTTGATTTTTCATTCCATTATTAGAACAATTGAAGGAATAATCATAATCTTGTCTATAATTATAGTACAAAGCTAAAATGAACATTTACCTTAAAATTATGACTTGCATTTGTTGTAAAAGAGGTTTCACTTTGACCTATAAATAGTTAAAATATGTTGACAATACACTTTAAATATATCAAATGAAAGCTAAGATTTAAAGAAGATCATTAATTGTTTAGTCATGTAAAATACTCCTAAACAGGAAAGTATTTCATGTTTGGTAGAAAGCCCTATAAGACTGCTGGTTTTGATACAATGACACAGAATATGATGTGATTGGTATTAAAATTAGCACAATAATAATGAGGCACATTAATATAAGACAACCAAGGAACAAACCAATAGTATGTGCATTTTCAGGGTGTACCAAGTTAGCCACTATAGAACAGCATAATTAACATTTAACCTACATTAACAGGCAAATAATGTGGCTAACATTTTAACATAACAGACCGAATTTACTCTTAACTGATTGAAAAGATTATTATAGTAATGAATTGATGAGTACACTGGAAAATAATCACCATCAATTACATTGGACAAAGTACTGATAATTTATTCTTGGCATACATTTGGACCTTTTGATTTACAAAGTCACTTAATGTCATTATTCCACTAAATAAAACTAATTTAAGTTCCTGATCAGGAGACATGATTATATAAGTGTGTACTCTAGAAGCCAAAATGGATATTGCAGTTCAAAGATAATCATGTCAGTTACAGATTGAAAACCACAAGGACTTTTTTTTTGGGGGGGGGGGTCAATTCTGTCAGTACAATATCAAGATTATTTGTTTAAATACTAAAAATACTTTATCCTAGTAGTAGTCAGCCTCCAAGATGGCCACCAATTATCTCTCTATCTTGGTATTCATATCCTTATATATCACCTCCCAAATTAAATCTGCTGACCTGAATGACCAATAGATAAGATAGAAGTGAGGGTATGTGACTTCCAATGCTAACTTATAAATGACATGGTTGTTTTCACTTTATTTTGGGTTACCTCAGGTGAAGCCAGATTCAATGTTGTGAGGAACACCCTATAAAGAGGCCCCCAAGGGAAAAACCGAGGCCTCCTGTCAACAGCCAGATCAACTTGCCAGTCACGTGAGTAAACCACTTTGGACACTGACCCTCCACCCAGCCAAGCCAATTTAGATGACCACAGCCCTGGGTGATATCTTGAGTAAAACCTTATAATTTTTAAATCCTCACCTAAGGATATGTTTTAACTGATTTTAGAGAGAAGAGATGAGAGAGAGAAGAGAGAGAGAGAGAGAGAGAGAGAGAGAGAGAGAAACATCCATGTATGAGAGAAACATAGATTGGTTCCCTCCTGTACATGTCCCCACCGGGTGTGTTCCCTGACTAAGAATCAAACCTGAAACCTTTCTGTGCATGGGACAACACTCCAACCAACTGAGCCACAATGGCCAGGGCCTCACAACGTTTTTGTTTGTTTTTTGTTTGTTTGTTTGTTTGGGAGGGGGTCCCAAGTTAAAACCCCAAATTGTTGATCCATACAAACTGTTAAGGACAAAGAATGTTTGATTATTAATGTTTGTTTCTAAGCTTGGGGTTATTTGTCAAGATGCAATCAATAACAAATGCATCCCCACTCAAGAAAAAATGATCATAATTTCTTCATGTAAGTTTAGTGAGTAAGAAATAATATTAAACAGAATATTAGTAAAGTACTTAAAAATCTTTTAATGGGAACATTTTCAAATGTACTTGAAATTAGACAGCATCATATAAGGGGTTTCTAGCACTCATCCAATTTCTTTCTGATCTAGTACCACATCTCCCCAGTCACACTTACTAATCTCGTCTCTTTTATTCCCTCTCTTTTTCTTTAGTATTTTAAAGCAAGGCCCACATGTCATGTTATTTTTAAGAAAGAGCATTTTTAATGTATGAAGGAACAGTTCTGTTTGCTTGGATCTTTACATGGCTGACTCTGTCTTGTCATTCCAATGTTAAGTCAACCATCACTTTCTCAGTGTGCTCTGAGAAGCACCTCTCTGACCACCCTGGGAGAATCATTATATCCCTCTATCACAGTCATTTTTATATTCTTTGCATTTACAACTCTGGATCACTTATACACTTAACTGTTTCATTCCCCTCAAGAACAGATTTTATTCTTATTTGCCACCCCACACAAAACTACATAACCCGGAACATGAAAACCTAGTAGAAGCTCAGTAAAAAAATAACTTAGGACCATTTCATTGTCCTCTTCTCATTCAGCACATTGGTTTTCAGACTGTGGTAATGCTCTTATTTACTCATATATTTGCTTTGTACTTGCTATCCTCTTTTCCTGGGGTCTACTCCTTTTCTCTTCAACTGCAAATTCATCCTCATGATCAGATGTTATTTCCATTGAAAGTATCTAATTTACCAATGATTCTAGGCACTGTTTTATTTTTATTTTGATAGCCAATTATGATAAGCACTAAAATGTTGCTTCTAAAACATCTTTCTTGCCAACTATGAGCTCCTAAATAGCAGAGCATTGCCAGGCTATTCTTAAATCCTATGTCCCTTGGTTGGTACCCTGCAGATGGTTGGCACTTTATGTAATGGTAAATATGTAAACCAGCGGACTCATGGATGATGAATAAAATCAGGATTCAATCTGTTATATGTTTTTAAGATGATAAAATAACAACATCCTTTAACATTTAAAACACATTTTGTAATTTACTAGGTTTGATATGAGCATATGATGAAGATTTAAAAATACTCCAACTGGTGGATGAGATACACGTAGCCAAGGTATACAGACAAACATCTCTTATAGCTTCATGTGAAAATAAAATGCCGGTCCTCCCTTTTGCTTACATAAGTCAATTTGTGTCAAAGGCACTTGTTATGGACTGAATTGTATTCCTTCCAAATCCATTTGTTGAAGCAATAACCCCCAATATGACTGCATCTGGATATAAGGTCTTTAAGGAGTTAATTTAAAATAAGATCATGGGGTAGAGTCCTCCTCGGACATGACTGTGTGTAGACACAGGGAGAAGGTGCCATCTGCAAGCTATAAAGAGAGCTGTCACCAAAATCCGACCCTGATCTCAGACTTCCAGCCTCCAGAATTGTGAGACAGTAAATTTCTGTTGTTTAGCCCACCTAGTCTAAGGTAATTGTTATGGAAGTCTGAGCAGACTAACGCTGTCTAAGGAACACAGTGATGGGCTTTCTGGAACAGATATGTGATAAAGTGACCCAACATAAAGGCACTTACCAAGAAGGATACAATGACTACATAACAAGAATAAAGTGTGTTTGGGGGTGGGTGTCAACAATTATGATCCAACAAAAGGGGCCAAATGTTGAATCAGGGAGAAACGTTCATTAAGAGTGTGACTCCATTAGAAGCATTAGAAGCAGCAAATGGAGAGTCCAACTAGTGTCCTCAGGGTGCAGCAAAGAGGAATGCAGGTGCAATAATATAGAAGACACGATCGAGCAGATACATAAACTCCCTCTCATACATGTACCTGTCCAGTTACAGAGATATAATTCCCTCTAAAACTTATGCACTATTTTATTTTTTAAATCAACTCTAAAAACTCCAAGGAGAGCTGAGGGTCTGCTGTTGTTTTCCAGTGACCTCACACTGCGCTTTCAATCCAGGTGTTGAGCGCACAGAACTGACACAGCCCACGCTTTCGAGACTTTAATGATGCCCAGAGCTTTCATTTCCTTTTACACACTGACAATGGAAAACATGGTCTCCTTATGTACAACATAAAATCTAATAAAGTATCCAGCTGTTCTTTCCCTGGTGATTCCTGCTGCGTCTAGCTGAGGTGTAGTAATGTCAAATTTTCATGAAAAGGGTTAGAAAACACTGTATAATTGTACCATACCAGAATACCCATAGTGCCTTTGCTTTTTTCTCTGCACCTGTCTTTATATATCAAATACATGCACAGAAGCTTTATTTCCCAGTGGTCTAAACCTAGAGGATAATGCATATTCTTAATATTCAGCAATTTCTACAGTGAGCTCTCTTGAAATATTCCAAGAATATTCTCTCTTTGTTCTCTTTATTTTTTTTCTATCTCAAACTACAAATGCATCCATTTCTGATAAATACAACAATGAAAAGAACTAGAAATATATTTACAGTTATTTTAAGATTGTCTTAATCAGCATAAGCATATAGCCACTTATATTCCACATTGCATCTGAAAAATTCTGCTAAATGTTTTTCACATGTCACACTCATGCTTACTTGTATTGTTTTAGGTGCTAAGCTAGATTGCAATGATCAATATTATACTTTTCCAACACTGTCATATGTAATTCAGAACGTATAACATCTTAGTTCT
Organism: Myotis lucifugus; assembly: GCF_000147115.1. NCBI lineage: Eukaryota > Metazoa > Chordata > Mammalia > Chiroptera > Vespertilionidae > Myotis > Myotis lucifugus. The sequence continues at coordinate 1,830,686 of NW_005871168.1, read as the reverse complement.
CTCTTAGGTGAATCAGATCCTTGAGCAATATTTGAAAGTTTGAAGAAATTATTTTTCATTATATGAGGTGCTGTTGCTTCATCAGCCACAAAAGGCCACTTCCCAAGTTCCCATCAGCCACTGGGCTTTGAATGACCACAGACAGTAAAAAGAAATTCAACTTAATATGTTGAATGTTTTAGGGCTTAAAAGGTACAAGAAATATAACTATGTAAAGGGCTGTTTCAGAAAAATATAAATCTACAGTCAAGATTTGTTCTTCCATTTGTTCTGATCTGGTCATTTTAGGTATGGTAGATTCCCTTGTGACTGAAGGAAAAGCCAGATATGTCATAATTTCTGTTCTTATAAATATCTTCAAAATGAGAGGCTTTGAGAATTTACCACTTCTATGCTGATACTTCAGCAATAAAGTCAGCAAACTTTCTGTTAAGCATCGGATAGTATATATTTTAGGATTTGGGGGCCATATGGTTGTAGCATGGGAAAGCAACCGTAAACAATATGTAAAGTAGCGTCACTGTATTTCAACAAACCTTTATTTCTGGACACCAAAATTTAAATTTCATATCATTTTTATATTTTACAAAATATTATCCTTTTTTAATATTTTTTGTCATCCATTAAAAAATGTAAAGAACATTCTTAACTCATGGTTGGCCAAATTTGGCCAACAGTCTGTAGTTTGCTGATCCTAGTTCTAGCACTGAATAGGGACAATAACTCAGAGTCTAAAGCTAACTTTTTTAAAGCCTAGATTCCTTTAGGAAAAACAAAACACTTAGCCACTGATTTTATGTCAAACTGTCACTACCTACCATATAGAATGCATTCTTATAGTCAAGTAACTAGTATTATGATTAATAACTAGTCTGGTATGATCTGGAACTTTCTGGGAAATATGTGATAGCTTGTTTTTTAAAAAGGTAGCTAAAAAATGATGTAAATGGATTTGAACATATGGTCCCTGTGAACAAGAACAATCCCAACAGACTCTTATTAGTTTGTATCCTATGCCAGTGAATGAAATAGACCTTAAAACACATTTCTGAAAATGGTGCTTTGTCTTTTTATGTCCACTTTTTACTTCATTGTGCCAGAGAACTCAATAGTCCCTATTGGCAACAAATAGTGATTTAAAAATACAACCCTGGACTACTATTAGTATCAAATGATTAAATTCACTTACCTAATTGGGAAACAAAGAGCCAAGTCATTTGGAATCAATCAGCAATCATAGTTTCCAAATCCATGATAGAAGACATGAAAAAAAGAGGAAACAGAATAATTCATTAAGATATTTTCTTCAGAAAAGTAACTTCCAGACATCATACTACTAAGTCTATTGCTAATAAAATACCACTGTTTGGAAAAACAACTAAAGGCATTCTTTTATTGTTCTCATTACCACTCATTACAAATAAATGATTTTTGAAATATCTGATTAAAAGCTGTACAGTCCTTGTAAAGCTAATAAGAAATTGAGCAATCTTAACACTTATATAGCAAGCAACATAGGACAGTCTTAAAAATGACTTGAATGAAATCTTTATCTGAGAATCAGCAGGCAAAGGGACAGGGTGGAAATTATACAATGAGAAGGAAATTGAACAATTCAGATATATTTATGGAAAGTTTGCAAGTTGGGGTACCTCATTTGCCATCAAATAAAGCTGTTATTCATGATGTGCAGCAAGAATAAAAAGTAGCTATCTGGTATAAAATTTTTGCCAGCAAGGCAAATTCAGGCAAATAAGCAGTTTTCAAATAAATGCATGGAAGAGGAAAGAAAAAATAAACCTAGAAAATGTTTGCATGTTGCTTGCTTGCCTCTCCAATTCTTTCTTTAATATATAATATAATGCCTAAAGCCAGCAATGCAGGAATAGGTCACACACACACACACACACACACACACACAGTTTCTTTTTGCAGACCTAAAAATTACACAGATGTTAAAAAACTACCTAAACATACAAGAAAACTCAAAAGTGTTTTTTTTTCTTTCATTTCATTTAATGCTAGACTGACCACGAGTATTTTTTGCACTTTGAGGCACTCTGATGTTATCCACCAATGTAGTTTTCAATAACAATTCCTATTCCAAACATTATCACTGTTCCAAAGGTCTATTTCTGATAATTTTGAGATCAAGTACTTAATGTTGTTTCCACACGAGGAGGACAGGGAAACACATCTGGAATTTTCAAGTTCACCACATTTTTCTTCATTATCTGAACATTTCAACATCTTTTGAACTAAAATGAGCTATGGAGACAAAGTTATCTGGATTATGCACTCACATTCAAATTTCCTGTGCTCATTGAATCATAGTCAACACTTACCAGGTAAACTGTAGATTGTCTTTGAACCCTAACCTGATTCTGGGTGCCTCTACTTTAACAATATGGACCGCACTCATGTTTAAAATAAAGGATGGTTTTAAGTGGCATTACGTTTTTCAGTTTTGTTTGTTAGTGCTCCCCATCCCCCAATCATTTGCCAGAAAAACAAAGGAAAGAAAAACTGCCTCTATGTCTTCGTCCCCCGCAGGAAAAAGTAAATACGTTATAAATGATGAAGTAACTAATAAATGATTAAGTAAATACATTATAAATAATTAAGTAACCTGGTATTCTTTCTACCAGGTACTCTTCTAAAATGGAAAATTATAGGAATGTTTTGTGACGATACTAGGACTCACCTCTAGAGCTGTATCTATTAGATATGCAATTCCAAATTAAATCCTTTCAATACACTAGTTTCATTATTCTAGCCTCTCATACCAGTGAAATATGGAATCAAACAATTATTTAAATAATTTAAAACAGAAAAGCAACAATTTAGAGAAAACAGCATTGTTTTGCTAGTGTCAAACACCTAATTGTACTAATTTTCTTGATCTATAATTTCATATATTAGTACTTAAAAAATACTGAATACTTATAATTGCAGATACTTGGTATTTTAAGCACGTTCAAGTCAATATTTTAATTCAATAGTTGTGTTCTGTGATTCTTTCAAATCTTCACCTGCTTTTTCCCCCTTTTTTCATTTTACAAAGTATAATAAATTATTTAAAAATAATCACCACAACATTGCCTCACTGCTTTGTATCAACCATGTTCATGTGTTTTGCTTTCTGCATTTTATCTTTAGAGTCATTTATCTGAACAACATGAGCTTAATCTTCTTGATGTTCATCTGCTCTTTTTTCAACCACTCTAGTGAGGTCATGATGATCCTGTCTGAGATCTCATGAACAATTCCAGAACAACCAGATGTGGGGGTCTGACCAAAACAAGGGAGGAGCAGATGGTGGATAAAAAGCAAAGCGCATTTACATAAAAACATCCCCAACAATGAGAACTAGAAGAAACCGAATGTGGGAATGCTGAAGTTAAATACTTCCTCCAAACATCTTTCTTAATCCTCCTGATCAAAATAAATTATGAGCTCTAGCTTGTTTGAACATAAATAGGTCCTCCTCCGTCTCTGATGCCTGTTCCCTAACACTTAGCTTAAGAATTGTAAATAACCAGTTTATTTGTTTTATCCAAGAATAATAGTACTGACCATAATTGTTTGTTGGCATTCTGAAAGTTCAGTGGAGTGTTTCAAGGACGCTGAAATTAAATCTCAAACAAAACTTATAGATTTATCTTTTAGTAAAACAAATTTTATTACATTGGTTTTTGGGGTCACATTAGAAGGTTTTTCTGGCAAGGAAATGGGAACTTAACTAATAAAATCATTTAGGATAAACACCTTTTACTGATTATGCATTCACGTAAAAGATTCTGCTATTTCATACTGGAAAGTTGTACAAAGATTGTTTTCCCCTAATTTTTGCAACATGTTCCAAACAAAATGAATTTAGCACCAAGATTAGTAAATGCTTATGTGATCTCAGAAAAAATTTGCCTAATTTTCTTTCTTACGTAATATTTTGTGTGGATCTTAAAGGGGTAGCTTATTTGTAAGGTTATGCAATTTTACAAGTTAATTGTTAAGTTCAAATAAAATAAAGTAACAACACAGGAAACATAACTAATGCACAATACATCTCAAGTAAGGTATTTTTTGTTATAGTCTTTCTAAAAGGTACTGTGGGCTTGCCGGCGTGGCTCAGTGGTTGAGCGTCGACCTATAAACCAGAAAGTCAGGATTCGATTCCTAGTCAGGGCACATTGCGGGCTCGATGCGCAGTGCGGGGCATGAAGGAGGCAGCCGATCAATGATTATCTCTCATCATTGATGTTTCTAGCTCTCTCTCCATCTCCCTTCCTCTCTGAATTCAATAAAAATATATTTTAAAAAATAAATAAAATAAAAAGTACTGTGAACTCAACTTAAGTTCAGGTAACAATATATTTCAGCATAAAAATGAATTTTGTGGTTCAAACTCACAAACATTTGAACATGAATAGTCTATATATACATATTTTAAAGTGTTCTAATTTCCCTTTTGGTCATAAGCATGAACAGAGTTGGCTCCTGTTCCTAGCTTAATATTTTGGGGGCTACTCCTGGGGAAGGGATATCATTTTTCTCATAGCAAAGTTTTTCCTTCTGAGAAATGAGAAATAAAGTGATGTACCTTATGATAAGTGTGCCTGCCCTATGGATGCAAAAGGTAAACTGCTCATATTTGAAATAAATAAAAAGAGACATGTAAGGCTCTCAAATTTATTTTCGTTACAGTGCCTCTTTAGAAATAGCATTTGACATTCTAACAGCTAGAAACTACTGATGTTCATTCTGAAGGTGAAAATTTTCTCCCAGACATAAAATCGACCCTTTTAAATTATTTGTCCCTTATAAACTTATGATGAAACTTCATCTCTTGGGAACCATTTCCCTTTTTCTAGAACTTGTATTTTCAAGTATGTGTTGGACAAAGACATAATCTTGCCCTGGAGACATGCTACATACACTTAGCAAAACAAAAGTGAAACTTGTCTGTCCTTTTCCCCTCATAAGCATTTTCCACACCTTTTGTTTGACCTTGTTAAAAGGTACCACCAACTCATTCATTATCACAAAATGGAAAGTATGCTTTTACACACCATTATTTTTTGCCAGCAATAAACCTCACAGACTACCCATATTGTGTAAGGCAGTGCTGTGATATATCAGGTTTAGGGAGGGAAATCAAGTTTTTTGTTAGCCAAGGTTGCAAAGTAAATGCCCCGTGTCCCCTATCAGCTATATTCTGATGGAAAGCCCTTATTAGTCTCCTGGTGAACTACTGCTAATTTTTCTAATTGTTTCACATACTAGGATTGTCTTCCCAATCCTAGTCCATCCACCATACTGCTACTAGGAGAATTCATCTTGAATTAAAAACAAAAGAAAAAAACAGGAAAATGAGGAGGAGAAAAAAGAAATAAGAAAGGGAATAAGGAAGTTTGGAAGAGAAGAAGAAAGGTGATACAGAGAAAAATAGTTGGCAATAATTCTCTCTTGACCTCCTGTTGCTCATAGAGTAAAACCCACAAGTTTTTGCTTAACCTAAAAGGTCCTTTGCCCTTTATTCAGTATCACACTCTGCATACCATATTCCTGACAGACTGGTTCTCTGTTCACCTACAGAGCCCACTGGGACCCTTCAGAGAATTCTGCATTTGAGAATCTGTCTACCCTCCTCTCTTTTTTTCTTCTTTTTTTAAAATATATTTTTATTGAGTTCAGAGAGAGGAAGGGGAAAAGAGAGAGATAGAAACATCAATAATGAGAGAGAATTGTTGATCTGCTGCCTCTTGCATGTCCCCCACTGGGGCTCGAGCCCACAACCTGGGCATGTGCCCTGACCTTGAATTGAACCGTGACCTCCTGGGTCATATGTCGATGCTCAACCACTGAGACACACCGGCCAGGCTCTCTTCTTTTTCACCAGGCATATTCCTACTCATTCATTAACCCATCTTAAATGCCGTTACCATGAGGTTTTTCTTGTCTTTCTGAATGAGTCATCAGAACCCCCATTCTTTATATTCAATCATATTCTTGACAGACTATTAACAGAGCTTCTGTTTTGTGATTCCACAGTGTCTTGCACACTGCTCAATTAAAACAGTTTCCACAATTTTTGAGGCCATTTTCCCCGTTAAAGCATGATTTTTAATTAACTGAATTTTAGCACTTAGGATGTTCCATGGTCTATCTTTGGTGTATGTATCTCTTTTCTCTTATAGTGTCTGTACTTTAAAGCCAATGTTGTCTTATCAGGCATACAGTTAGGCTCAGTTACCACTGAAGAAGTGATTGCGAAACCTTTTCTTTGTTTCTTCCTTCATCTCAGTCTTTTCTAAAACAGACAATGGCCTAGTACTTAGTGGGTTTATATGTAACAATAACTCAGTAAGTGTAGACCAAGTGAGGAGGCAGGTGAATTATAAGTGGGGTTGGGATGTGGAGTACAGAAGCTAATCTAAGCAAATAAAAAGAGGTAAAAAATCTTCATACCCCAGTATAAAACTAAATACCATTATGTTTGTTTTGCAACTAAATTAAAGAGCATAGGTAGAGATAGAGAGAAATGAAAGAATAGGTATTTTGACCTCTATTTTATAATTTTTTTCATGAAAAATATGAGCAACTGAAAGCATAAGGTAAGTTAATATTAATCATATGTGTAGTTAAACAACCTATGAAGAGAATATTGTATTGTTTCTTTAAGTTTTAACACTTTTTTGTGTGTGTGATCAGTATCTTTGCAAAAGTCCATCTTTCTCACCTACTGCCATAGACTTGAAAATGTCAAATGTAATGACAGAGATAACTTTACAAAATAGATATGTGTCTTGCCCATACTATCCTACAGGAAATCCTCTTATGGGATGTGTAGAGTTTCCAGGGCCACAAGTAAATGTGATTTATAGGACTTCATAATCGCCACCTGTGCTGCAGGTTTGTGTCTCACTAAGACATACATCATCAAAAAGCAATTCCTGAAAAATCACTTTCATCAATTTTCCCCACTGGGCTTAAAAGTTTCTGTCACTCCCCTGAGCACTACCAAGGAGCTACTGCCTCTTCTGCCAGGAATCCTGTCCTACACTAAGGAAGCAGTGCCTTGTATATGCTAGGAAATGCGGAAGTGGGGGTGGGAGGGAAGCGTATTTGTGATGTTTGAATGAATGGGGTAATTAATGCTTCATCTTATCCTGGGTTTGGGTCAAATTAAAAACAAAACAACAACAACAAAAAACTCACAAAATCTCTCTTCAGGCCCGAAAAATGAGAGCAGACATTTAATGGATTGTATTGTATGAGGAAAGAAAGTTAGTGCCCGAAGCTAAGCACTGGCAATCCGGCCAGGTTCACCAAAGATGTCACTGGAGATGATGTTCGGCTTCATGAGGGTCAACAGCACCTGAGGCAGAGTTGCAGAGCTGAAGTGTTCCTTTGGCCTCCTCACACTGTCTGTTCTACCTCTGTCCTTGCAGGGTCTTCTTCAGTCATAATTCTTTCACACTTTGATTCCAATATTCTTATTTTTCTCTTTTGCTGTCGGTAGAATCTAAGTACAATAAAAAGTTCTGAGATTATCACTTTCTACCTATCAGTCAAAACTTTCATTCTTCTAGGGTAACTGAGTTCATCTAGGTATTAGGAGAAAAGTAGTTTAGTTTTTACCAAGATCATTCACCCTAGTGTAGGTGTGGGCAGGAAAATGGATGTTAGATTGAGTTGTTTTTTTGTTTTTTTAAGAGATTGCAAACTCTTAATGAATTCATCAGTAGAAAGGGACAGAGGCCTGCTGGTTCCCATTGCCAATGCTGAATTAATATGCTTTCCATATATACTTTAGAAGAAATTGTCCCCAATTTATACACTTCTGAAAAGTGTCCACCTCATCCCAAATTACAGGTAATTACTCTAAAAAAAACATAATATGATAGGATTCATTATTGAAGCAAGGGAAATCATTATACAAATTAATCTTTGATTTACATAAGATATTTGATTGCAGATGATAATAACAACCTAGTGGACGCACATTCGTAACTTTTTAGGCATCTGTGATGATGGGACTTGAACATGTGAGATAAAACTCCAGGTTTATTTTCAAGAGCCATGTGGACAATAGTTTGTCACTGTTTATTATAATAACAAATATAATTATTTTTATGAAAAGATGCACTAAAATTCAAATCATCAATTTATAATAAAATATAGGTATATATTTTTCTCATGTTGATCTTTTCACTTAAACACTTGTATCCTTGGATTCTGTCATAGTAATCAGTACAATAAAAGTAGCAGCTAGGGTTTTTACCTTTTCAATAGTATGGAAGCAGACAGCTTCCCTTCTCAGACTAAAGTTAGGAATTCAGTGGAAGAAGTGTCTGAGCAGATTTAGGAACCACCAAGTTTAATTAAGGTGTCCAAAATGCCATCTAAGAATGCATGATTAAATCAACCAACCTAAAGCTATATCCTCTTCATGGCTAATAAAATGGCTGATGCTAGAATATAATTGAATATAAGATTCAACTGAATAAATTATAATAAACTGGCTTAAGCTAGCAGAACTATAATCACACGCTTTGTATTCTGACAAATAATTATCTTTTTGGAGAGAGAGTCTATGCACAGTTGGAAATGAGGAGCCTAAGAGAACAAATTTAATAGGTTTCACTGAACCCCACATAGAAATGGGGAAGAGCAAAGCATCAGACACATTTCCTGATTAAAACAAGGAAGTTGTTCATGGTCTGGGTGAAATTTGCATTAAGACTCTCCCTCTGTTTTGATTTAGTATTTCACAAGCACATTTCTGATGATGAAACTATACTAATGCCAATATCAATTATAGCCCCTAATACTGATGATTAATTTTGCACCATACTTGAGAGCTAAGGTATTCACATTGCAAATACCCTTAGCTTAGACAAGTTATGGCCTTAGATTTTTTGGTTCAATCATATATTATTCTTTTTATCATTACAATAACCCAAGAAGGTATGAGTAGGGAGGACCTCCTTATTTTATAGTTAAGGCCAATAAGGGCACAAAACCAGGTCAAGGATACATAGTAAGAAACTGATGGGATCATGAATCAAGGCCACAGAGTTCAATTCCAGAACTTTTAGCTGCACACTTCATCATATCACCATCCCTGAAACAGCCACCCTCATGGCTGAGGAATAGGCTAGATGATGAAGCCACATCTCCACTTCCCACCTGGACAGACTCACCGGCTCAACTTCCACCATACCTTTGTGTGATAGTCCATCATTTTAACAAATAAAAGTTGCTCACAAAAACTTCAAATGGAAGCAAAAGCAACAACAAATATATCACCTTATTTGTTAAAAGTATGAGGCAACAAATGTGAATATACATATTCTATGTCTATGAATACAAAATAAAGAGGTTCATTCAACTCCAGAGTTGTTCTCTGAATAGCAATTTGTATTGTAGAAATGTCTCAAGCAATTTGTGCTTTTAAACACAGAGTACAAAAATATCAACAGCTATAACAATACCATATCTATTCAGAAAAGCAGCCATTTCAAGCTTGTAAAAGCTGGTAGTAACCTTCAATTCAGCTGAATAACTAGTAGCATTGGGATCCTTTGAATCTCAGAAAATCTAGATGTCAGGTTTGCAATAGTGTTTTTTTTTCCTTTGCCTAAAATATTTGAAATTTAGTTGCTAAAGGAATTTTTATCGCTATCAAGTAGAAATTTGATTACAGGTAAAATATGATATAAACCTCTGGGGCACATAAACCACATCTAAGGAAATGACCGGTTTTATTGGTTTTCAGTCTACCCAGCTGCAACTGCAAGTGTCCTCAAAATGTCAGCAACAATAAACTGCAAGAGGCTTCACATCTCCTCATTAAGCAGCCTCCCTAAGGCACTGGGCTGTACACAGAAATTGCCTGGTTCCTAAGACGGTGTTTATGAATTCAGACACAGACATTGGCACTTTCACTAAACTCAAAAGTTTCTACTTCAAATCCTGTTTATGTGGCAATCAGTGCAGTGTACAGGGAAGCAAAGAAACACTCTAGATAATCACCATATTAGCGGGCTTAATATTTTTTCTGTCAGACCCCAAACATCGACCACACACTTTGAAATTTAGATGAAAGTGTATTCCGGATGTCCTGGGGCCTTTGTCAGATTCAACTGCACACACTACGATGACAGAGACACAGCTAACGTTTTCAGCCTGAGTGATAGAGTTCACATCATATAGAATACCATACAATTTATCTTTTTTAAATGGATTAAGTCAATCAAATATTGAGAAACAATGTCATATAGCTACTTATTTCATACAGAATTTAGAATCATTAACACAAAAAACACTAATACTTTATAAAATAAACAAAAATATTACTGAAGAGGAATGAGACAGTATTCAGTAAATATATCTTAATAAAAATTCAGCAAGTTTACAACATGAATAGATCAAAGCCCAAATTTCTTTGGTCTTCTAAGGCTTTCTAAGACCTCCCACCAAATTTTCCGTTTTCATTCCTGTACTTCAAACTGATACTCTAATAACCCCCTAAACACATTCCACTTTTATTCATTTGTGTATATGTGCTTATTACTGCAAATCCTGAGCTCAGTCATAACTGACTGCCACTCAATTCTAAATACGATCCTTAACAGTGTGCTGAGTAATTATTAGACATAAAACAAGCCCAGTTCTAGGTCATTCCCTGACACAGTATAGACACTGAAACTTCAAATAAGTGGTAGCTTTAACGTGCCTTACACTTTGACTTGGAGGTGAAGTAGAGGGACCAGTGGTTTAAATTATGTTAAGAGAAGGAAACAAAAATTGCAAAATTACTAAGTGGTAAAGAATAGATTCATTTTGTTTGTTTGATGCTAAATTTCATGTACTTTAGCCTAACTAAACTTCCATCATCTCTATGAATCCTTCCTTCATAATTCAAAGTCCAGAGCTATGAGACTTAAATGGGATAATACATTCAAACACAGTAAAAATTATGTAAGTATTAGCTGCCATTGCTATGTCATTGTGCTTCCCCTCACGTGACACTAACAGTAGAGGTTTATTATAATCTGGTTAACACAGTCAGTGTATAGGGACAAATTAGGGGGTCTCCTTGACTCCTTAAATTGACTGTAAAAAATGGATGAATGCACATCTGTTAAGCACTGTGAAAAGTGTAGATCCACTAAAAGGCACGGGCAATAGAAAATCTGAAGTAAGGTTAAATACCTGGAGAAAATAGCTAAAAAACAAACAAGCAAACAAACAAAACCCCACAACTCACTGTAACATGACTTTCACCAGATTGTGGAACTGCCTTTTGGAATTGTTTGTTGGCAAAAAAAGCAGCCTGGTCAGATCTTTATGCAGGGAGTCCCAAAAAATGTATACACGCTTTTTTTTTCTGATGGCACAATTGGTGTTTATTTTCAGATTTAACCCACTGGGATTAATAATTATTCAAAGTGTGTATACATTTTTGGGACACCCTATATTTCATAATGATATGGGATCACTCTTAACACAAACAAAAGTTAATACGTTATTCTATTAGTCAGAACCCAAACATTTGTTCTATTTTGCCATGCAGCAAGGAGTGAACTCTCAAGGAGTAGGAGAATAAAAATAGGAACAGAAGTTCCCAGAGTTCTGCCTGTTCTCTCAACAGAATTTTATGCACATGTGTCAGTCTGAAAAGTCTTACATCTGGTATTACCCATTCCATCATTCTTCTTTTTCTTAAAAGCTCTGTTTCTAATTTACTCAATGCTGAATTAGCTTCAGACTATTTTTATTCTTAAAAGAAAGACTGTATCAATATCAACATTAGATCATTAATTAATGAGGAAAATCCAACTGCCAAACATTGCTTAGCACGAACACACATGGTTTTAGGGAGATTCGGATCAACACATCAGAAAGCAATACAGCAGACAGGAATTCAGTGGGTTTGACAGAAGAATTCAAGGGAAAGGAAAAATAAAGAACTGAGTTCCGGCATTGTTCCTGAGATGACTGCCAAACTATCACAGATTTCAGCAGTTTATGAAAACAGTATTCTGTGTTTTCAAATATGCTCTTAAATTTTTCACAGGATGTATCAAATGGGATGCATTCTTGTCATTTTTGGAAAACACAGAGAAAACAGGCATGCCAAAGACCAAGAACAGCATGTGGGAATAACACTTTACATGCTATTTTTATGCCATTTTCCCCCAGAATATAAAGTGTTGTGAAACATTAGGAGGGGCAATGCAGTGTTAAAAGGTTTTAAACTATATATCTATCACTTTTATTGCATTGAGGTGCCCCATTACATTTTTAACATATGCCATTATTATTAATGGCAGACCATCATCATTACTGTAAATTAAACAGCAGATCAACTGCCATATAATAGCATAGCAAAGGGTATACAGAAAAATGATGACATGCTGGCAGGCGATTCATAAGAAAAGTTAGATTAAAACTTTGGATATGGTTAAGTGCTGTCTGTCAATACACTCCAGCTTAATAGTGTGGTCCTAGAGGACAGGAGTTGATACATTGTTGCTACAGCTTATAAAATGTACACAGCAAACTGTGTTCCGTGTTTTAAAAGATTAATTCTCCCTTCAAAATGTGGCCAAAACTTTATTAATAAAATCAATGGAAGCATGTAGTTAATTACTCAATTCAATGAGTCCTTATAGTGGCCTTTTATGTGTCTCATCACCGTGGCATTATGGGTACACCAGAGAGGAAAGGCTTCTGTCAGTTTTGGCCTTTGGGAAGGGGAGGTGTAGGAGTAAGGGATGTGTAGAGAAGGAGGAAGAGAAGCAGAAAGAGGTGGGAACAACAGGAACGTTTTTGATTTTTTACATTTTAATACAAAGTATAAGGGTAGCTACTCAGCAGTTTCAGAAATATTGAGCCATGTGCAACCAAGGTCCAGGAACAAGCCCCCACTCTTCCCTTCCCGAGGCATCACTCCTATTCTCAAAGGGGTGCTTTTAATTTGCAGAATGAGGTTACAGCAATGGGAAGGAGTAAGGAATTAAAGAAAACCTCAATCTACAAATAATCCCCAAACCACTTCTCTTTCTTTCTCCTATCTCCAGCACACCACTCACAAGGCACAAATCTGTCTGCCTCTCTGATCTTAAGAATAACACATTGTGACTGAAATTAATCTGAGAGCCCTCCCAAATAAAGAAGGTGTCTTTCCCTCCAATAGTGGATCTGCAACAAGTACTCTCACTGAACTGTCTAATCTAATAAAAGAGAAACATGCAAATTGACCGCAACTCCGCTATGCCCAAGCCACACCCACCAGCCAATCAGAGCGACTATATGCAAATTAACCAAACCAAGATGGCAGCCGGCAGCCTTGGAGCTGGAGCGAGCAGAAGGCTTGGTTGCCCCAGCAATGGAGGAAGCCAAGCTTCCCACCTGCCCTGGCCAGCTGAGGCCTCCGCTCAAGGCAACAAAGTTTCAATTATAGAAGATAAATCCCAGATACCTGCTTCCAGCCAGCCTCAACTGGGAGCTTGGGTGGCTGGGGGCCATGGCCAGCCTGCAAACAGCCATCAGCCCCTCACCCAGGATGGCCACACTCTCATGGGGTGAGGGTCCCCGCTGGGGGGCTTGGCCAGCCTGAAAACAGCCATCAGCCCCTCACCCAGACTGGCTAGGCACCCCAGCAAGACCTCCAACCCTGAAGGGGGTGTGGCCAGCCTGAAAACACCCATAAGCCCCTCACCCAGGCTGGCCAGGCACCCCAGCAGGGTCCCCCACCCTGAAGGGGCTGTGGCCAGCCTGAAAACGGCCCTCAGCCCCTCACGGAGGCTGGCCAGGCACTCCAGCAGGGACCCCCACCCTGAAGGAGGTGTGGCCAGCCTGAAAACGGCCCTCAGCCCCTCACCCAGGCTGGCCAGGCACCCCAGCAGGACCCCCACCCTGATCCGGGACACACTTCAGGGAAAACCAGCTGGCCCCCACCCATGCACCAGGCCTCTATCCTATATAATAAAAGGGTAATATGCAAATTGACCATAACAGCAGAAAGACTGGGAATGACTGGTCACTATGACACACACTGAACACCAGGGGGCAGACGCTCAATGCAGGAGCTGCCCCCTGGTGGTCAGTGTGCTCCCACAGGGGGAGCTCTGCTCAGACACAAGCCAGGCTGACGACTTCCAGTACAGCAGTGGTGGTGGATGCCTCTCCCACCTCCTCATCAGCGCTAAGGATGTCCGACTGCAGCTTAGGCCTGCACCCGGCTGGCAAGTGGACATCCCCCGAGGGCTCCAGGGCTGCCAGAGGGATGTCTGACTGCCAGCTTAGGCTGAATTCCCTGGGGAGAAGGCCTAAGCCAGCAGGTGGTCATCAGGCCGGGCTGAGAGACCTCCCCAAGTGCACAAATTTTTGTGCACTGGGCCTCTAGTTATTATATAAAGACATTAGACTTTTACAGTACTCGTTATAAATATATTCAGCTACATTATGGGTTAAATAGACTTTGGAGAGCTGACCAAGATATGTAATCTTCCTATAAAACAATGCTTCTATGGTACTTGGCATCCTAAGTTCCAAATTGTCTATAACTTACCCATGACTTTTAAAATATGATTCAATTATAAATTGGAAACTTGTATACTCTGTTCCTGTATGATGTCAAGTATATCTCACTGTCTCAATTAAAGCAAAAGGCTAATTGTTGGCTCTTAGAAAACAGAATAAATTAGTCTTCAAAACAGAATTCATGTTAAGGAGGAATTTGAATGGAACCCAATAAGAAAGAAAAACAGCAAATGAGGGGTATGTCTCCAGCACCACCAAGGAGCAGGAATTAGCTTGCGTTGTGTTCTTATCTCTGCTAAACTCTTTGAAGCTGCTTTCTCAGAGGGATTATCTCCTTCAATCTGTTTTAATCACAACTAAATGCTTTGAATTGCTATATACTGAGCTAGTATTAGAGGATCAGAATTCCCCCAGAGCTCTGCAACTTGGTTGAAAAAGAAACACACACACACGCACACACACACACACACATACATTCTAGAAACTGAATTCTCATCTGTCATTGTTCAGGTTAATCAGAAAATATAAAACGGTTATATTTTTAAACAACATAAAACAAGATCAATGAACATATAAAATATTATGCATGCAAATGCTTTAGAGTGTAGAGGTGATTTCCAGAAGCAAGGAAACACATTCCTTAGAAAATAGGTAAATTTGAAGATCACTATGGTTAAAAATAAGTGATCTGAAAAACAAT
Source organism: Myotis lucifugus (assembly GCF_000147115.1). Lineage (NCBI taxonomy): Eukaryota > Metazoa > Chordata > Mammalia > Chiroptera > Vespertilionidae > Myotis > Myotis lucifugus. Next base: position 1,815,430 of record NW_005871168.1, on the reverse strand, counting down.
GGCAAACTGAGCTACCATTAATAAATGAGATAATTATGTATTGTTTACTTTGTCCATTATTAAGATTCTGGGTCAAACACAAAATTTTCCACACAATTATTTACTACTCTAGAATTTTTGAATATTCTCAAAAAAAGGAAAAAAATAACATATGAATCTATATATTGTCATTGACCAATTCTATTTATGATTAGAATCATTCCATTAGATACATGCTACTCCGGAAAAGCTATGAGGATGATAAAATTACCTAACTTTCTTTCATTGAGTATTTATCAGGTGACACTGATTATCAATTGTTATTTTTCTTTGATAAAATGAACAATTATTTTTTTTTTTGTCTTAAAACCAATGAAGAAAAACCACTTGGGGCTCAATGAAAGAACTCCATCAATCTGGAGACTTCAGTTCCATGGGAAAAGTAATATCACTCAAGGTAAAAGAATGGACCTTAGAACCAGACTGTCTGCATTTGGTTCCCTGGTTCCACTGCCTTCAAGGAGTGTAATCTGTCCTGTCAAATGAGGATCTCTTTATTTTGTGAAATTGTGTGAGGATTACATAAGCACATAGTTAATGAATGCAAGCACTATGGACCCCATAGAGGGTTACAACTGGTATTTATGGAAACCAAATTTAAAACTAAGGATTGTGTAATAATCAACCAGGTGAATTTGTATCCTCAATTATCATCAATCACAATCCCAAGACTTTGATGGCTACTTTATAGACATCAATAGGTTCACATTTTGCCCAAGACATAGAGGTATCAAATAATTTTATGCTGACATCAGTTGTCTCCTGACAGCTCTAAGATATGAAATAACAAGCAGTCAATGTCAGCACTCTTAAATCAAGCCCAAGGGCCCCATGGCACCAGACAGTGGCAGCTTGTTACTGCTAAGGAAATGTCAGTCCAGTCAAAGCGTGCTGGGGTTGTCAAATCCCTGATTGTGTCTGCCCTGGTGTAACTAACCTTCTATAAGGTAACATTCATAAAGATGCTGTTATGTTGCCAACAACCCTGAAGCAGAATAGCCAAGGTAGCTCTAAGAGTTCAAGAAGTTGTTTATCTTTTCAATCATTGGGAATCCTCCCTTCAGGAGACAGGGACATTTTCTCTCTATTTGTAGGCCCAACATTAGGATCAGAGAGCATAGCCCCCTGCAAATGTTATAAGAATTTGTATAGAGCTAGATATCAGTATACATGTAATAACTGACTTATGCTTTTCAATGCTTATGAACCACTTTTTACTTCTTAAACACTTTGGTTTTTAAAAATAGTTATGTCTGTCCTCATACATTGTAACTGCACTGTAATTTTCATCCCCTTGGCACTGACTCTGATGTCTGCTATTATCCATTCTCACTCTCAGTATCTTTGCTGTGGCAAATATATTTTATTTTTAAGGTGGCCCATTGGTTGAATCCAAAGGGCTTATTAGAGATTTTCTATTTCTATTTAATTTTAAGAATAGTTTACAGGTAATACATATGCTGGTTCAAAAGATTCAATTTTTTGCTATTCTTGTAAAGTATGGTAGCACTTAGTGTTTCAACTTCCCATCAACAAGCTCATTTATAGTCTCTAGCCCACAAAAAATAATAAAATGTGCTGGCTGTTCCCAGTCTTATTTTTCCAATAAATATGACTGCTCAAAGATCCAGTTTTTCATCACAGTTGGTGAAGACCTAAGGGCTTCAATCCCATAGTGCTACACAATCACCGCTCAGAGTTCCATCTTTCGAGTCCATGCCAGGAACACACATTCATCAACATGCTGCAGTACCTGCATCTCATCCTTTGCTGACACTTAAGACAGTCCCCTGTGACTTTTATCATGAAGAGAGTGTTGGGGTTAGAACTGGGTTACAGCCTATGGTCATTAATCTAAAGTCTCACTGTGCACTTTCCTGCACAGCAAATCTCAAGTCTCTTTCACCCTCTTCATACACCAGTGTCAGAAGAAATACTTACATGTGTGCTATAAATCAATTTGAATATATGGTAACAGAAACAAACATATGGGTTAAATTTCCTTGAAATTACACATGGTTATAAAAATTGACCTAAAAAAAGTACTTGGAAAAACATGTTTGGGGTTTGATGGAACAAAAATATCTTAAAATATCTCAAGCTGTTTGGCAAATCTTAAAAATACCAAGTGACTTCCAAGTCTTCTCACAACATCCTTTTTCTAACACATGAGCCTTACAAAGAACGAAAGTGTGTGTGTGTGTGTGTGTGTGTGTGTGTGTGTGTGTGTGTGTGTGAGATGAAACAAACAATAGGCTTTTAACCATTTTCAGGAATTTCATCTATAAAAACAGACTAAAGTATAGCATGGCTCAATTATCTAAAAAATGTGTTATTAGTATTTCAAATATTTATCAGGTACAGGTTTAGTTCTATAAACACGTAGAGTTCAATAGTATGCACTTGGTGAGATTAAGCGATCCTAAAGTTACTAGTATTTGATATTTTCTCAATTGAATGGTACATTTTCTATAGAAAAGGTATTCCTTTCAGTTAATTTGGTGAGAAGGCACAGATTAAAATGCAAATGTGTTACTCATTTACCATGGCATAGCTCCTCAGATCACATATTTGATCTCATCAGATACTTGATATCAGGAGCTTGAGATAACAGTTGTAAGAAACAATTAAGTTTAAACTCAGAAGAGCAGGTAAGAAAAGTCAAGAGCACGAGGACATTGTAAGGAAGGGTTGAAGTGTTTGGGTCATGAAGGCCATGGTCCTGGGAAGATGGAGATCTTGGATATGTGAATGTGGTGGTAAGCATGTGTGGTTTCCAGAATAGGGAATATGTTTATGGACATCAGATTGAAGTTTTATTTGATGCAAGTAATTATACCTGTAATTATTGTATACATACAAACATGCATACATATAAAATATATACGTTAGGGAAAATGGCAGAAGGTGCAGGGAAACCACGGGCCACCCAGAGGTGTGATTGTGTCCTGAGGGACCTGGAAAAGATTACTCTGACATTTCAAAGAGTGGCGGCGGAGCCACATGAGCAGCCCACCCCCATCCAAGGAGCAGCAGCCCCGCAAGCAGCCCGCCCCCATTAGAGGAGCAGCAGCCACGTGAGCAGCCCACCCCTGTCTGAGGAGCAGCAGCCCTGCCAGCAGCGCACCCCTGTCCAAAGAGCAACAGCCCTGCCAGCAGCCTGCCCCTATCCAAGGAGCAGCAGCTGTGCAAGCAGCCCGTCCCCATCCAAGGAGCAGCAGCTGTGCGAGCAGCCTGACCCCGCCAGCCAGAGGAGCCACTGCCAACTGAAAAACAGCCACTGCTGCGACTGAGGAGCAGCTGCCACCTGAGGAGCTGCTGCAACCCGAGGAACAGCCCCTGCATTACTCAACATCTAGATCCTTCAGTGAGAGCAAAAATGGTGAGACAAAGAAATTCCCAAAGGAAAGAAAAGGAAGAATCGCCAGAAAAGCAGCTAAGTGAAATAGAGACATGCAATATGTCAGAAAAATTCAGAATAAGGGTCATACAGTTCATAACCTGGATGGATGAAAAAATCAACAATGTATGAAAGAATCAAGAAGAAATAAAGAATGATATAGCTGCAATAAAAAACATCATGGAAAGTTTCAACAATAGACTAGGTGAAGCAGAGGACCGAATTAGCAAATTACAAGACAGGAAAGCAAAACACAAACAAACTGAACTGCAATTGGAGAAAAAAAATTAAAAGAGATGAGGAGAGCCTAAGGGAGCTTTGGGACAACATTAAATGAAGCAACATACTAATAATAGGGGTGCCAGAATGACAGGAAGAGGAACAAGGGTTAGAAAACCTATTTGAAGAAATAATGTCAGAAAACTTCCCTGATGTGGGGTAGAAAAGCACAGAGAGTCCCAAACAAGATGAACCTGAAAATCCCACATCAAGACACATCTTGCCGAAACCGGTTTGGCTCAGTGGATAGAGCGTCGGCCTGTGGACTGAAAGGTCCCAGGTTCGATTCCGGTCCGGGGCATGTACCTGGGTTGCAGGCACATCCCCAGTAGGAGATGTGCAGGAGGCAGCTGATCGATGTTTCTCTCTCATCGATGTTTCTAACTCTCTATCTCTCTCCCTTCCTCTCTGTAAAAAATCAATAAAATATATTAAAAAAAAAAAGACACATCTTAATTACAATGGCAAACATTCAGGACAAAGAGAGAATCTTAAAGGCTGCAAGAGAGAGACAGGAAGTTACGTGCAAGGGATCTCCCATTAGATTATCAAATGATATTTCAACAGAAACATATCAGGCCAGAAAGAAATGGAAGGAAACTTTCAAAATGATGCAAAGCAAGGGACTGAATCCAAGAATACTTTCCTTTCTCCAGCAAGGCTGTCATTCAAAATTGAAGGGGAAATCAGGAGCTTCACAGACAAAAAAAACAGCTAAGAGAGTTTATAACTGCCAAACCAGCAATGCAAGAAATGCTAAAGGGACTGGTGTAAAAAGAAGAAATAAAACGGAAAGAAGGAACACAGGCACAAAAAATAAAAATGGCTATAAACAAGTACATATCAATAATAACTTTAAATGTAAAAGGACTAAATCAGCTGTGGGCAAACTACGGCCCGCGGGCCAGATCCGGCCCGTTTGAAATGAATAAAACAAACAAAAAAAAAGACCATACCCTTTTATGTAATGATGTTTACTTTGAATTTATATTAGTTCACACAAACACTCCATCCATGCTTTTGTTCCGGCCCTCCGGTCCAGTTTAAGAACCCATTGTGGGTTCTTAAGTCAAAAAGTTTGCCCACCCCTGGACTAAATGCTCCAATCAAAAGACATTGAGGGGCTGAATGGATAAAAAAAAAAGACACATATATATGCTGTCTACAAGAGACCTACCTCAGAACAAGGGACTCACACAAACTGAAAGTGAAGGGATAGGAAAATATCTTTCAGGCAAATGGAAATGAAAAAAAAAAACTGAAATAGCAATACTTATATATGAAAAATTAGACCTCAAAGTGAAGGCCATAACAAGAGATAAGGATGGCCACTTCTAATACTAAAGGGATCAATAAAACAAGAGGATATAACCCTGGTAAACATATATGCACCCAATGCAGGAGCACCCAAATACAAAAAAAAAACTCCTGGAAGATATCAAGGGAGAGATCGACAACAATGCAATCATAGTAGGGGACTTGAATACACCACTGACATCACTGGATAAATCCTCTAGACAAAAAATCAGCAAAGAAACAGCAATCCTAAATGACTCACTAGATCAGATGGACTTAATTGACATCTTCAGAACATTGCACCCCAAAGCCACGGAATATACATTCTTCTCAAGTGCACATGGGACATTAGCAAAGATCAACCACATATTGTGTCACAGGCACAGTCTCTCCAAATTCAAGAAGATTGAAATCATATCAAGCATCTTCTCAGACCACAATGGCATAATATTAGAAATAAACTACAATAAAAACAATCAAAAAAATTCAAACACTTGGAAGCTGAATAACATGCTATAAAACAATGATTGGGTTACCAAAGAGATCAAAGAAGAAATTAAATACATCCTGGAAACTAATGACAATAAAAACACAACAATCCAAAACCTATGGGACACAATGAAAGCAGTCCTGAGAGGGAAGTTTATAGTTCTACATGCCTACCTCAAAAAAGAGAAAAAATGGTAGTAAATCATCTAACTCTACTTAAAGAATTAGAAAGAGAGCAACAAGAAAAGCCCAGAGTGAGCAGAAGGAAGGAAATAATAAAGATCAGAGCAGAAATAAATGACAGAGACCCAAAAAAAAAATACAAAAGATCAATGAAACCAAGAGAGGTTTCTTTGAAAGGATAAACAAGAATAATGAACCTCTGTCCTAGCTCACCAAGAAGCAAAAAGAGCGGATCCAAATAAACAAACTCAGAAATGAAAGAGGCAAAATAACAAAAGATCCCAGAGAAATACAAAGGATTGGTAAAAATACTATGAACAACTCTATTCCAACAAATTAGACAATCTAGAGGAAATGGACATATTTCTAGAAAAATACAACCTTCCAAAACTCAATCAGGAAGAGTCTAAAAATCTCAATAGGCTAATAACTTTGGAGCAAATTGAACCAGTCATCAAAAGCTTCCAGAAAACAAAAGCCTGGGGCCAGCTGGCTTCACAGGGGAGTTTTATCAAACATCCAAAAAAACAAAAAACAAAACTAAAACCTATCCTCTTCAGACTATTCCAAAAAATTCAAGAGGAAGGAAACTTCCAAGCTCATTCTATGAGGCCAGCATTAGCCTAATACCAAAACCAGATAAAGATAACACAATGAAAGAGAATTACAGGCCAATATCCCTCATGAACATAGGTGCCAAAATTCTCAACAAAAGTCTAGCAAATCAGATCCAGCATTACATCAGAAAGATCATACACCATGACCAAGTAAGATTTATCCCTGGGATACAAGGATGGTACAATATCTGCAAATCAGTAAACGAAATACATCACATAAATAAACTGAGAGATAAAAATCACATAGTCATATTAATTGATGCAGAAAAAGCATTTGACAAAATCCAACACACTTTATTGCTAAAAACCCTCAGTAAAATGGGAATAGAGGGATCATACTTCAACATAATAAAAGCCATATATGACAAACCTACAGCCAACATTATACTCAATGGGCAAAAACTAAAACCATTTCATCTAAGAACATGAATGAGACAAGGATGCCCACTTTCACCACTCCTGTTTGACATAGTACTGGAAGTGCTAGCCATAGCAATCAGACAAGAAGAAGAAATAAAAGGTATCCAAATTGGAAAAGAAGACATAAAACTGTCATTATTTGCAAATGATATGATATTGTACATAGAAAACCCTAGAGACTTGATCATAAAATTATTAGACTTAAGAAATGAATTTGGCAATGTAGCAGGATAAAAAATTAATGCCAAGAAATCTATGGCATATTTATACACCAATAGTGAACTTACAGAAAGAGAGATTACAAAAGCAATTCCATTTACCATGTCACCAAAAAAATTAAGATACCTAGGAATAAACTTAAATAAAGAGGTAAAAGACCTGTACTCAGAAAACTACAAAACACTGAAAAAAGACAAAGAGGAAGACATAAACAGATGGAAGAACATACCATGCTCATGGATTGGTAGACTCCATATCATTAAAATATCCATACTACCCATAGATTCATTGCACTCCCCATTAAAGTACCAATGGCATATTTCACAGACAAAGAAGGAACTCTCCAAAAATTCATCTAGAATTTAAAAAGACTCCAAATAGCTGCAGCAATTGTGAGAAAGAAGAACAAAGTAGGAGGGAATCTCAATATCAGATATCAAGCTGGATTAAAAAGCCACTGTTCTCAAAACTCACTGGTACTGGCACAAGAACAGACATATAAATCAATGGAACAGAACAGAGAACCCAGAAATCGACCCAAGCCATTATGATCAATTAATATTTGACAAAGGAGGCTAGAACATACAATGGAGTCAAGACAGTCTCTTCAATATATGGTGTTGGGAAAATTGAACAGATACATGCAAAAAAATGAAACTCAACCACCGACTTACACCATACACAAAAATAAACTCAAAATGGATAAAGAACTTAAATATAAGACGGGAAACCATAAAAATATTAGAGGAATCCACAGGCAGCAAAATCTCAGACATATGTCATAGCAATATCTTGACCGATACAACTCCTAGAGCAATGGAAACAAAAGAGAAAATAAACAAAGGGGACTACACCAAAATAAAAAGCTTCTGTACAGCAAAAGAAACCATAATCAAAACAATAAGAAAACCCACTGCAAGGGAGAACATATTTGCCAATGTTATCACTGATAAGGGTTTAATCTCCAACATTTACAAGGAACTCAAACAACTTAACAAAAGGAAGATAAACAACACAATCAAAAAAATGGGCAACGGATCTAAATAGATACTTTTTGAAGACACATACGGACATACAGAAGTCCAAGAGGCATATGAAAACATGTTCAAAGTCACTAATCATCCGAGAGATGCAAATCAAAATGACAATGCGGTACCATCTCACACCTATCAGAATGGCTAACATCATCAAATCAACAAATGACCAGTGCTGGCAAAGATGTGGAGAAAAAGGAACCCTCGTGCACTACTGGTGGGAATGCAGACTGGTGCAGCTACTGTGGAGAACAATATGGAGTTTCCTCAAAAAACTAAAAGTGGAACTCCCATTTGACCCAGTGATCCCACTTCTAGGAATATATCCCAAGAAACTAGAAACACCAATCAGAAAGGATATATGCACCCAGATGTTCATAGCAGCACAATTTACCATAGCTAAGATTTGGAAACAGCCTAAGTGCCCTTCAGTAGATGAGTGGTTTAAAAAACTGTAGTACATCTACACAATGAAATACTACACGGCTGTAAAAAGGAAGGAACTCCTACCATTTGCAACAGAATGGATGGACCTGGAGAGCATTATGCTAAGTGAAATAAGTCAGTCAGAGAAAGATAAATATCACATGATCTCACTCATTTGTGGATTATAATGAACAACATAAAGTGATGAACAAAAACAGATCCAGAGACAGAGAAGCATCGATCAGACCGTCAAACCTCAGAGGGAAGGTAGGGGAGGGTGTGGGTAAGGGGGAGAGATCAACTAAAGGACTTGTATGCATGCATATAAGCCTAACCAATGGACACAGACAACAGGGGGGTGAGGGCATGAGTAGGGGGGTGGGGGGCAATAGGAGGATAAGGACACATATGTAACACCTTAATCAATAAAGAAAAAATAAAATATATACTTCATTTATATAATTTATATGTGTATATATATATATATATATACACACACATATATATACACTATATAATACATATTTTACTTTATAGCTGCAATTATACGTTTCATAATAAAGATATTAGAGATGCTATAATATTCAAGCTTGAAAATATCTATGGAATATGCACAAAATATAGCTAATAAACCAATTAAAATATTATTGAAATAACTGTTCATATATCTCCTGACCTCCCCATTTTCTTACTTTTATGTCTGCCTAGAACTTGGTCATCAATTTGCTAGATTTTCTTCTGATCTTATCCTCAGAGTTTCATGTGCCTTCAAATCAGTGTGAACTTTGCCACCAAAAACTTTTTATTGATTTTTTTTTAGAGAGGGAGGAAGGACAAAATCGATGTGAGAGAGATACATAGATCATACACCTCCAAAGGGGGGTCGAATCCGCAACCTAACCATGTGCCCACTCTGGGAATTGATCCCACGTCCTTCCAGTACACCAGACAGTGCTGCTCAACCAACTGAGCCACAGGGGCCAGGGTTGTACTGTGCCCAATATCTTAATCATTTCATCCACTTGTGTTTAATTGTCCTGCCCAGCCCTCAGAACAGTGACTACTCTGTCCTTAGCATACTCCCATAGTTCTGTATTCATAGTTCTACTAGCACTGCCTCATTGCTTAGTAATCTGTTCACTGGCATCTTTCATATCTTGTTTGTTTTTGTATTTTCTCCACATCATCTGGAGTGTAGCCCATTCTTGGTATTGCATAAATACTTTCCAAGTGGCTAAATGAATGCAAACAAATAACCTCGCTAAATCGACAACCCTCAGGTTACCTCTAGCGCCATTTATATTCAAATGCTTATTGTAATAATTATGTATGGTAGGTGGGTACTCAAAATATTGGGGGGAAATGCTTTGTAAAATATATGCTAGCTTAAACACTGTGCTGTATATCTGAAGGTAATACAAAATGATATTAAATGTAAGCTGTAATTGAAAAATACATTTTAAAAATTTCTAATGCTTAAAATTTGACTATCTACAATTATATTACCTCTCTCTAAAATTTTCTCACTATGAGATATTTCAAATATACCTGAATACCAAATATACTTATCACCCAACTTTATACTTATACTTTTTAATTCCTTCAAACACATATATAAGTTATAAAAAATTACCTTTGTCTACTTAAAATCATGATTTTAATAATTGAAAAGATTTCTATGTTCTTTTTGGGAGCTCAATTTTAGTTGCAAGCTACATTCATTAATATATAAAATATATAAATTACACATATGAGGTAATTTCTTTTTCTTTCTTTCTTTCTTTCTTTCTTTCTTTCTTTCTTTCTTTCTTTCTTTCTTTCTTTCTTTCTTTCTTTCTTTCTTTCTTTCTTTCTTTTGGAGAAGAAGTAATTCCTAGAAGAAATGGTCTTAGGAAACAAGTTATGAAGGTAAAGGAAGGGCCCTGAGAGCTTGGGAGTGAGGAAGGTAATGGTAAAGTGCCTGGGGAGGGAGAAGAAACAGGGAAGGCATGGGCATGTTCCCAGGAGGGAGAGTACCTATGAGGTAACATTTAAAAATAAATAATGGAAGGACATTTTCAAAAAATGTTTAGATAATAGACTATATGCAATATACCATTTTTGGCCACTAGAGGGAATATACCTTCAAACTCACCAAAGAAAAATATTTTTTTTTCCCCTGTGATTCAACAAGTCACCTTTTTGTCTAGTCAGGTAGTTGGTCAAAATATTAATCAGTATCCTTCATTAACAGTAAATGCAATAATAATGTCTCATTAAATAAGAGCCCTTTTATTCTAAGAGCTAGAAACAAAGAACCATATAATTGGCAATTGCTATTTGCATCTCTCTAGAGGCAAAAGGAAATCCATAATGTGCCTTGAGAAGGTGTAGAGAGATCAAGAGGCAAAGACAGAAACAGCACCAAAGTGCATTATTTCTTTACCATCTGTCACAATCACTGTCAGTCCCCAAAGGCATGTTTTAAAATGAGACAAGAGAGAGCTCCTAAGAAAAAGGTAAGAGTTCTGAATCATATTGAATGTTAAAACCCAATATTACCAGCTAGCAATGGCTAAAAATCAAAATGAAAAATATCTTCCAGTATAAGCCCATAGAGGAAAGAGGGGTTTAAAAACATGTAGGGAAGGAAGTAGGAGAGCATGATCCCAAAATAAAACCTTTAGAAATATATTTCATAAAGCAGAGCTGTATGCCTTGAAGCTTATTTACTCAGTGCATTGAATTAAATGTATATTTAATACATTTTTTCAATTATTATACTACTATGATTTGAGCAGGTAAAGTCATATTACATGTAAAATAAATTTCAAATTGTTCAGCTGTTATTCCCAACAAAAACCAACCAGGCACACAATTGCAGCCATCAGTCATAGATTGACCAAGTTTTTTATCATATCAAGTTCTTAGGTTCTCCACCAGTGGGGGTAGACTAAGTAGCAACAGGAAGGGGAGGAGAAGCAACATTCTCAACAATTTTCTAAGGGCTTTTGAAAATCTGAGTGGGTGAATAAAAGCCACTAAACTTCCATTTGAATCTGTGTCATATATACCTGGAGAATGCAGACAGTATGTCATAGCTAGAGTATAATATGAATAATTTCATATTGAAACTTCACATAAAAGAAAAGACATGTTCAATATTGCCATTCACAACAACTGTCAACCCCAGGCATTACTGATAGTGGGTAAAGATGCTAGAGAGTCTTTTTCCTCCCTATTTTCCTTTACACTTTAAAAGCTTAAATTAAAGCTGTCTTACTGACAGAATAATCAGTTGTAGTACCAACTTGCCAGCCAATGAACAGACCTCAATTGGATAAATCCCAATGACTGACGACCTAGACAACATAGATATTCGATGCTTGTTCTATCACTAGGCATGGGCAATTAGGTTATCCCTTTACAGCAATTTTATGCAGGTCCAAAGATAAATCTTTCTCTTACTTAAATTAGGAAATTTCTGTAGGTACACCCAATCAATGACTGAAGTGATTCAAATAAAAATCCACATTTCCAGGCATAGAAGTTTAAAATATCTATACTATATAATAAAGGCTAATATGCTAAGTGTCTGACCATCCGACCAGTCACTATGACGCACACTGACCACTTGGGGGCAGAAACTCAATGCAGGAGCTGCCATGACTCGCACTGGCCATTTACAGAGAAACGGCACTGTGGACCTGGTGCCCACAAAGCAACACTCGGCTTCCCTCAAGTGGAACACAGGCCCCACCACCACCCTGGAGCAACACCCCACCAAAGCTGCTGGGACCCTGTGATGCAAAATGCAGCCCACAGCCCAGCCCAGCCCAGCCCAGCACAGCCCAGAAACAGTGGCTGTGGGTGCCTGGTAATGATGTTGCATAGTAACGACCAGCTTCCTCTCCCTAGCAACTAGCCTCCTTGCAGTATCTTCAGCCCAGGAACACGACTTGCTTTATAGCCAGGTGCAAACATCTCACACTTTAACCAACTGTCTGTGAAGCGTTTTACCATGCCTCATCTCATTTGATCCTCATAGAAGTCCTGGAGTAGGTAGATAGAAGACTTGGTGGAATCCTATTTTCTTTTCATGAGCCGGAAACTGGAGATTTAGAAAGCTTAGAAACTTGACCCAACTGAAAAGAAGTAAGAAATGTTGGACCTTGAAAATGAATTCAGGTTTTCTCACTGCACAGAATATAGTCAAACACTGCTGCAGTTAAATATTTTACCCTTTGTTCTCCCTGTGTGATCTACAATAATGATCTACTAGTGTTGAAATTCACTGCTGTGTTGCTGACAATTACCTGAAAGAGAAGTTGGGGTGCTGCACTGAGCTGGGAAAAGTTTAGCTAAATCAGAAAGCAGG
>NW_005871168.1:1786830-1802571 GCF_000147115.1 Myotis lucifugus | reverse complement strand
ACTTAAGCTCTTGCTGGTGCCAATCGCATGGATGTGTTTTGATCTGTCATTGTCGATCATGAATTTGGTTGACGCTTATATTATAGAGAAAGGGCAAATAGCAATATTAAAATATTTCTTCTAATTAATTTCCTTTCAATGTGCATGAATTTTTTCACCAGGCTACTAGTAGAATATAAAATAACAGTTATTAATCTATCCATAGTTAGGAAATGTATGTATAAAATGTTTTAGAGTCCTGCGGCTTCATCTTTTGCTTTCTTTAGATTCAAAGGATGGACTTTCGAATGCCTAGCACATGAACAATTAAGCTCACAATGATCTTGGCCAATGCCCACATTGTCAATGTGGTAAGACCAGAGTAAAATGAAAAATAGAAATCTAATTACTTTCCATTAATTATAATATTGGATAAGAAGCACAGGCTAATCAGAATCATCAACTTCTTCCTGTCTGTAGAAGATGGATCATAGTTATAAATAGAAAAAGATAGAGATTGATAAATGAATAATAACCACTGTCATTTACAGAAGAACCTAAAATGCACAAAAAGTAATTCTGATAATCAGAAGTACAATAATTTGATAACTATTATTACCTTGACATTGATTTCAATAAAACATCAATCATTAATTTCTCAGTCATAAAATGTAGAAAAGAATATTAGCTAGTGGTGGCAGCACCAACTTCTTACAGAATGATTACTATATCCCAGGCATTGTGTTTAAGCATTGTACTTAACATGTATTACCTAACTTAGGACTAAACTTTGTGAAATAGGTGCCATCTTATTTTACAGAAAACTGGGGTTTTAAAATATTACGTAACTTGTGCAACTGGTAGGGCCCTGGTTTGAACTTAAGTTACTTTTTTCTTAAATGTAACTGAAGGGATTGAAGGACATAAACTCAAACTCACTTCTAGTTCTTACATTTTACAATTTTATTAGATTAAACATCCCAAAGATAAGGTGAGAGAAACAAGTCAACTTCATAAGTATTTACTGTTTGGCACAACACTGCAGAATTTGATTAAGAAAAGCTCACGCTTGTTAGAATTCATCACAGAATGCCATTTGCCCTCAGACCTTGCAAATGAAATATGTGAGGGCAATTTGATCAGATAAAAATCAATGTGGTCTGAATAATGAAATTTAATTTTCATTTAAAATTGCATGCTTGTTTATATAGAATCACACTTATAATGCTTTTATTTATGCAGTTATGCTAAGACTGTTCTGCAAATAAGTCCTTTGTGTAATTCAAATTTCATAGTAATACTTTGTAAAAGATCCATATTGCTTTCTCCATTTTACAAAAAAAGGAAACTGAGGCTTTGGAGACACTCAGTAACCTTTATGAGTCACAATATGGGCTAGCACTTTTCTCCTTGTATCACATTCTTCATTGTTATTATTATTACTAGAGACCTGGTGCACAAAATTCGTGCATGGAGGGGTGTCCCTCAACCTGGCCTGCACCCTCTCCAATCTGGGACCCCTCGGGGGATGTCTGACTGCCAGTTTAGACCCAATCCCCCAGGCCTAAATCAGCAGTCAGACATCCCTCTCACAATCCGGGACTGCTGGCTCCTAACCACTCACCTGCCTGATTGCCCCTAACTGCTTCTGCCTGCCAGCCTGATCACCCCTTAACCGCTCCCCTACTGGCCTGATTGATGCCTAACTGCCCTCCCCTGCAGGCCTGGTCACCCCCAACTGCCCTCCCCTGCAGGCCTGGTTGCCCTCTACTACCCTCCCCTGCAGGCCTGGTTGCCCCTAACTGCCCTCCCCTGCAGGCCTGGTTGCCCCAACTGCCCTCCCTTGCCAGCCTGATCGCTCACAACTGCCCACCCCTGCTGGTCACCTTGCGGTGGCCATCTTGTGATGATGTGAGGGGGGCCATCTTGTGATGATGTGAGGGTGTCACACGAGGGCACGAGGACCACCTAGGCTTTTATTAGTATAGATTACTAGATGCCTGGTGCACAAAAATTGTGCACTTGGGGGGGTCCCTCAACCTGGCCTGCGCCCTCTCGCAGTCTGGGAGCCCTCAAGGGATATCTGACTGCTGGCTTAGGACCGCTCCCCACGGGGAGTCTAAGCCATCAATCGGACATCCTGTGCACTGCCATGAGGGTGAGAGAGGCTCCTGCCACTGCCATTGCACTCGCCAGCCATGAGTCCAGCTTTTGGCTGAGCGGTGCTCCCCTGTGGGAGCGCACTGACCACCAGGTGGAAGCTCCTGTGTTGAGTGGGATCAGGTATAAACTGGCTCTCTAACATCCCTTGAGGAGTCCCGGATTATGAGAGGGCGCAGGCCAGGCCAAGGGACCCTACTGGTGCACGATTGGAGTCGGGGAGGAACGTGGGAGGTTGACCAGCTGGGGAGGGACTGCGGGAGGCCTCCAGGGCATGTCTGGCTCATCTTGCTCAGTCCCCATTGGCTGGACCCCAGCAGCAAGCTAACCTACTGGTTGGAACATCTGCTCCCTGGTGGTCAGTGCACATCATAGTGACTGGTGGATCAGTTGACTGTCCCCTGTTGGTCATTGCACGTCTTAGCAAGCAGTTGAGCCGCCGTAGCATATCATTAGCACATTACACTTTGATTGGTTGAACGGACGACTGGATGACCGGACACTTAGTGTATTAGACTTTTATTATATAGGATTATTATTATTAATTTTCAGGATATATATGAGCTTACAAAATAACATAATAATTGAGCTAAGCAAATAAATATATAATTTCCAAGTAGATTGATCTGAAAAATATTCTGAAAGAAAAATATGTTACTAAAATATAGCCAAAAAAATTAAAAGATAAGTTTATTTTTAGCAAAACAACATACAGCCAAATTCCTTACAGCAATATCATGTGATAGTCTTATTGTCCAATGAATTAAATGAAACAACTTCAAGATAGTTTCTCTGTCTGCCCTCCCATCCTAAGTGGTCGCATCATATGATGTTTTCTGTGCAATCTTGTTGGAATATAAGAAATAGATTATATATTTTTAACAATTCCCTGTCAGCCCTATGATGCTAGGATTCTATGATTCACAGTCCATTCTCTCTAATATTTGTAAAATGACATTGGAAACACAAAAACTGTTAAATCTCAGGAAATAGTAAGAAAATAACCCTGAGCTTTTTTTTTTGAGTCTTTTGCGTTGTTTTTATTATAGTTTATTTCTAATATTATGCCATTGTGGTCTGAGAAAATGCTTGGTATGATTTCAATCTTCTTGAATTTGGGGAGACTTTGTTTGTGACACAATATGTGGTCTGTTTTTGAAAATGTCCCATGAGCACTTGAGAAGAACGTATATTCCGTGGCTTTGGGGTGTATGTTCTGAAGATGTCAATATGGTCCATCTGATCTAGTGAGTCATTTAGGATTGCTGTTTCTTTGTTGATTGTTTGTCTAGAGGATTTATCCAGTGATGTCCGTGGTGTATTAAAGTCCCCTAGTATGATTGTATTGTTGTCGATCTCTCCCCTGATATCTTCCAGGAGTTTTTTTTTTATGTATTTGGGTGCTCCTGCATTGGGTGCATATATGTTTATCAGGGTTATATCCTCTTGTTGTATTGATCCCTTTAGTATTATGAAGTGGCCTTCCTTATCTCTTGTTATGGCCTTCACTTTGAGGTCTATTTTGTCCGATATAAGTATTGCTATTTCAGCTTTTTTTTCATTTCCATTTGCCTGAAAGATATTTTTCCACCCCTTCACTTTCAGTCTGTGTGAGTCCCTTATTCTGAGGTGGGTCTCTTGCAGACAGCAAATATATGGCTCATGGTTTTTTATCCATTCAGCCACTCGATGTCTTTTGATTGGAGCATTTAGTCCATTTAAGTTTAAAGTTATTATTGAAAGGTACTTGTTTGTAGCCATTTCTATTTTTTGTGCCTGTTTTCTTTCTTAGCTTTTTATTTCTTCTTTTTACACCAGTCCCTTTAGCATTTCTTGCATTGCTGGCTTGGTGGTGATAAACTCCCTTAGCCTTTTTTTTGTCTGTGAAGCTTCTTATTTCCCCTTCAATTTTGAATGATAGCCTTGCTGGATAGAGTATTCTTGGATTCATTCCTTTGCTTTGCATCACTTTGTAAATTTCTGTTCATTCTTTTCTGGCCTGATGTGTTTCTGTTGAGAAATCATTTGATAATCTAATGGAAGATCCCTTGTATGTAACTTTCCGTCTCTCTCTTGCAGCCTTTAAGATTCTCTCTTTGTCCTGAACATTTGCCATGGTAATTATGATGTGTCTTGGTGTGGGTCTTTTCAGGTTCACCTTGTTTGGGACTCTCTGTGCTTGCGTGACATTTTTCTTTCCCACCTCAGGGAAGTTTTCTGATATTATTTCTTCAAATAGGTTTTCTAACCCTTGTTCCTCTTTTTGTTGTTCTGGCACCCCTATTATTCGTATGTTGTTTTGTTTCATGTTGTCCCATAGCTCCATTAGGCTCTCCTCCTGTCATTTAATTTTTTTCTCCAATTGCAGTTCAGTTTGGGTATGTTTTGCTTCCCTGTATTCTAATTCGCTAATTTGGTCCTCCGCTTCTCCTAGTCTACTGTTGAAACTTTCAATGGTGTTTTTTATTGCAGCTATATCACTCTTCATTTCTTCTTGGTTCTTACATAATTTGTTGATTTTTTTCATCCGTTTCTTTTTGATTCTTACATAAGTTGTTGATTTTTTCATCCGTTTCCTCTTGCTTCTTGCATAAATTGTTGATTTTTTCCTCCATCCAGTTTATGCATTCTAGGACCCTTAATCTGAATTCTTTTTCTGTCATGCTGAATGCTTCTGTTTCACTTAGCTGCTTTTCTGGCAAGTCCTCTTTTTCTTTCTTTTGGGGGTTTCTTTGTCTACCCATGTTTGATCTCACCGACATATCTAGATGTTGAGTCATTCAGGGGCTGCTCCTTGGGTGGCAGTGGCTTCTTGGGCTGTGGTTGCTCCTCGGGCGGTTGTGGTAGCAGCTGCTCCTCAGTTGGCAGCAGCTCCTCTGGTGGGTGCTGTTCACAGCTGTGGTGGCTCCTCTGGCTGGTGGGGGGAGGCTTCACACACAGCTGCTGTTCCTCAGACAGAGGGTGTGCTGATCACGAGGCTGCTGTTCCTTGGATGGGGGCGGGCTACACACGCAGCCTCTACTCCTTGAACTGGGGTGGACTGCTCACGTGGCTGCTGATCTTTGGATGGAGGCTGGCTGCATGCTGCTGTTGTTCCTCTGATGTGGTGGGCTGCTTGAGGGACTACTGCTCCTAGGACTTGGACATGTTGATTGCAAGTCTGTTGCTCCTCGGACAGGGGTGGGCTGCTTGTGAGGCTGCTGCTCCTTGGACGGGAGTGAGCTGCACGCGTGGCTGCTCCTCCTCGGACGGGGATGTGTCACTCACCTGGCTGCTGCTCATCGGACAGGTGCAGGCTGTTGTGGCTCTGCTCCTCAGACCGGTGTGTGCTGCGCAGGGCTGCTGCTCCTCGGACGTGGGCGGTCTGCTCATGTGGCTGCTGCTCCTCAAACCGGGGTGGGCTGCTGCTGCTCCTGGAATGGGGGCGGGCCACTCGCAGAACTGCTGCTCCTCAGATTCCGCAGGCTGCTCGTGCGGCTGCTGCTGCTTGTACAAGGGCAAGATGCTTGTGCAGCTGCTGCTCCTCGGATGGGGGCAGGCTGCGCAGGGCTGCCGCTCCTCAAACATAGGAAGACTGCTCGTGTGGCTGCTGCTCCTCGGACAGGTCGGACTGCTCACATGGTTGCTCCTCCTCGGACGGGTAAGCGGGCCACTCACACAGCTGCTGCTCCTTGGACAGGGGCAGGCCACATGAGGCTGCTGCTCTTAGGCTTGAGGCAGGCTGCTCATGGGGCTGATGCTCCCTGGACAAGAGTGTGCCCCTCACGTGTCTGCTGCTCACGTGGTTGAAAAAATAATGTGAAAGAAGTAGGAAATAAAGGAACAAAAAAAAGGAGAACAAAGAAAAAAGCAAAAAAGAAAAAAAAAACCTAACAAAATAATAATAAAATAATAAAAATGAAAAATTGAAATGTCATTCCTTTGGCTGGTTTAAGTTCCCAGTTTTCTGGAATGTCTGTGATTTTGTTGTTGTTGTTGTTGTTGTCGTTGCTGGGACTCCTGAGATTTTTGATAGCTGACTCTCATGTATAAATCTAAATCAATCCTGTTGAATCAATGCCGTAATAGTTGGGCTTAGTTTCTAATGTCATACTCACTGGTGTTTTTTTTTGACCCGAGACAAAACAAAACACCTTAAAAAAACCACCACATCAATAATACATAGATGAGAACCCTGGTAAAGAAAAAGAGGCAATACAAAATGCAGCTTTTAAAAGGTCAATCCTTCAAATATGAAGTCTAATCAGCATCTAGACTAAATACAGCTGCTATCAGTGGGTCTATACTGTGGTTGGAGACATAGTTAATATCTGTATAATCAGTATCACTGTTTGCCAAATGTTTCTGGCTGTCCCCTCCATCCAGTTATGTGAGTGGTTACCTACTGACTTCTTCGTAGTTTTGTGTGGCCAAGTGACCTGTTGCAGCGTATGAGCTGTGAGAGAATATGACATGTGTTACTAGGCAGAACATTTATGCTTATGCAACAGCCTATGCCACTGTCACCACAGTGTCAATATTTCTTCACTCTGGGTGGTGGAGGAAAGTTAATAGCTATGCCAGAGCAAGGCCCCAGACAACCTGCAATAGGTATGTAGCCCAAAGGAGTGATAAATCTTATTTTGCTTTTAAAATCACTGAAAGGTTTGGACTGCTTGTTACTACAGAATTGCTAACCCATCCTGACTGATACAATAAAAACTGGTACTTGAAGTAATGCACAGATCTTATACTTTATCTTGTTCCTTTAATCTTCCTTGATATGTGTGGAGTAGGCTATTCCATTTTCCCATAAAAGGCATTTTCTTTTATTGAAAACACAATGCTAGGTTCCAATTAGACATTTTTTAAAAATGAAGATACGTTTTGTACTGTCAGCTGTGAAATTAAGCACGACTCTAAAAGCCATCAGGCAAGATGAATCAAGGTCGTAGACTTCAGATTTGGTAGTAATGAAGATTTCTGAATTTTAAAATTGTGTGTGCTGAATCATTTCCATGAGTCGTTGACATTGAATTCTGAAGTGCAGTTTTCTATTTTACTCTCATGATAGAGAAAGGGTTGATTCCTCTCTTTGCTCGCTGTGGACATTTTCACTCACAAATAATACAAAAACTGTGTACTTTTCACTTAAGACGATTATAGTTTAAGGTAAAAAAAACATAGTCATCAAACTCTTCAGCTTGTGAGAAAAAAAATATCTTCTACTTATGGCTGGAGAACAAAAATAATGAATTATCTGACTTTTCTAGGCACACTCACTCAAAATTTTAAAAGAAGTACAGTTTTATATTTTATGTATTCTATAATGGTTTGTGTTTAAATTGAACAGTAAGACAAAAAATAGCGAATCCACTTTCTCTTGAGTTTTGAGTTAGATACAGGAATGTGAGTTTTTCTATTTCTCCAAGGGCATTTATAAATTTGGCTTCATAAAATGCTTCCAGATAATTCAGATGAAGTCTTACCATTTGCAAATAATACATGAATGCTATGATACACAATGGGGATCAAAGCATAACTGAAGCCACTATCAAGTTGTTTTAAAAATGACTTAAGCATGGGGTGAAGGCAAAATAGTTGAAAGGGATCAAAGTACAAACTTCCAGCTATAAAACAAATAATTCACTGGCATGTATTTTACTGCATAGTGACTACTGCATGTTTGAAAGTTGCTAAGAAAGTAGATCTTAAAAGTCCTAATCACAAGGAAAAAGAAAGTTTTATAACTATGTGTGATGACTGATGTGAACTAAACTTATCATTTCTCAGTGTATACAAATAGGAAATCATTATGTTGTACACTTGAAACTAAATATAATATTATATGTCAATTATACCTCAATAAAAATAGATTTAAAAATTGAAAAAAAGCCTACATACATAATCAATAAATAAAGCATTTCTGCACCTGGTTTTATTTATATAGTGTCAAATGTTATAGAAATAATCCAGAAAATATCTGGATTTCAACTGGTTTTCATACATTTGAATAACTGCTAAAGGTAGGTAAAATTTGAAAGCTATAAACATATTCTGAATCATTTGTTTTGAGAGATGAGAAAGTGAGATAGTTTTAGAGAACAATTAAATGGAAAAGAATTGTAATCTAAATTAAAGTATATCCTATCATCTAATATAAAACAAGAACCTTGAGAAGTTAAGGAGTTTGGTTTTATTCAAAAGAAGCCAGTTAAATTCCAGTATCCTGTGGGGAGCAATGATGGACACGATGACCCCCATCTGAGGACTTTCATTAAACAAGTTTTCCTTTTTGTTCTTAGTCATTGACCTACTGATTCCAAATATTGCCTGCAATTACATTCTCACCAAAGATGATGATGACCTTGGCCAGAGGAAAAAAGAGGAAAACAGAAGCCAATTAAATAGACACGTGTATTTCTAATTGTATCTAGTAAAATCCAGTTGTGCAAAAATATGGCTCATCTGTGGAATCTGAGAATTCATGTCAATGATACATTTGATCAGGGTTATTGAAAACACTAGGACATTTCTAGGCACACACAATTATACAATATTGTTCGAAATGTTTGCTGTCTATAGTTGTGTGACCTTTGGCAAAAAAAGAGAAACAAAGCTGCAAAGAATAATTGCACAAATTACAGCTCAGTCAACTGATGACAGAAAGAAAAAAATTAGAAATGAATACATACATTGGGGTAAATCTCATATTACTAAAATTGATTTTTGCATGCATCTTAGATTTTGTTTTGATTAAATAAATTAAATGAGTCAGAAAATGAATTTAAATCTACCCACAAAAATTCATAATAAAATGTATGGTGGATTACTTCTGCTATGACATTTCAATTCAGTCATCAGAAGACATCTGATTACTCATGAGTGCTTATATTACATTAGCCTCTTCACTCATGACAAAAAGGCTGTATCAGACCTAATCCATTATGGGCCTTTTTCCCCCCTACCCATTAAAGCTCATCAGTACTATCCACATTGAATTCTATATTTAAATGCTAAGACATTAAAACAGTACATCTTGCTCATATAATATGGGATTGTTCTAAATTATTTTATCTTTCAGGATATTGAATATTGTTTTGATAACAGAGCATGAGTTTCAGGTGAAACAAGATTATATAAATTTTTGCAATACCATTTAACTTTGAGACATCTCAAATGGAAAGAGATGCAGTGTTCTTTTCTTCTGAAAAACACAATGGCTTAGTCTGGAAATTCATATTTTTCCTTTCTATAGAATGGAATTTGAACTGAACAGCACAATGAATAGCCAGTGACCAATCTTCCCTCCCCCCACACACACCATATATTCTCAACTGCAGAGATTTATACTCCAAACAGAACTAGAACTTTTGTCTTGTTCTCCTATGTGCTTTAGTGTTTTCAAAATACAAAAAAGAAATCCATTTCTCTTGTAAAGCGTCTCCAACTATATCTTTCTCGATTAAATTTCTCATAGGTTTTCAACTGGCTGCAATGCCCTATTTAGAGATGCAGAGAATATAACTTAACCTAAAACTTTTTTCAGAGATTATCAGGCTTTAAATAGGAACTGAATTTTATTAATGTATAGATTTAGCTTCCTACAAAGAGAAGTTAATTTTGCCATGAAGGATTTATGTGCATTTAAAAATCGGTATGTGATACATTAAAGAACTTTGAAATATTCTTTTTCTCTTAGTCATCAAAATCACAGGACAAACGTGCTTACTCTGAATGAAGAACCAGCTAATGGCCATTATAGATAGTACACAGAAAATAAACATTTCCTCGAACTTTTTTAATGGGATGAAGAGGTAATTAATATATGATGCCACCTTTCCCTGTTTTCATTTACTATGAGTTGTCTAGTGGAAGAGTTTGCATTAAGGAATGAGGGAAATCACTTTTAGCATTAACTTCTAAGCCTTACTCTTGATATTTTTCAAGTATCACTACTTTAAATATCAGAATCATCTCTCTATGGACCCTCCAACAGAACTGCAGACACACATGTTCTTGCTGATATAAATGTTTGATTCTTCCTAGATTGTCCAGAGGGAGGACACTATTTCTGTCTCTGGAGATGAAAGGGATGACAGTTCGTCTTTGCAGACAGGGAAATTGCCTTCACTCATCTGGGAAGGAAGCTAAAACTACTGGTCTAGAGACTAATTTGATAGCCACGCTCTTAAGAGTAGGGTTGCCAGTTGTTTTCAGCATATTTGCATGTAATACAAATACAGAGTGGGACAAAAGTTAGTTTACAGTTGTGAGTATGCAAAACAGAGTTTATTCTTTTTTTTAAATATATTTTATTGATTTTTTACACAGGAAGGAAGAGGGATAGAGAGTTAGAAACATCGATGAGAGAGAAACATCGATCAGCTGCCTCCTGCACACCCCCTACTGGGGATGTGCCTACAACCAAGGTACATGCCCTTGACCAGAATCGAACCTGGGACCCTTGAGTCCGCAGGCTGACGCTCTATCCAGTGAGCCAAACCGGCCAGGGCTAGAGTTTATTCTTGTATTATTATTTATTCATTATTGTATTGTATTGTTTTCCTTATGAACAACTGCCAACCTCCTTTTGTCCCACTCTGAGTTTTCATTTGCTAAATCTGGCAATCCTAATTTTGAGTCTTTCATACAGTGGCTTCTTCCAGGGGAGTTGGATGCAGGAATCGCCCTAAATGAGCATGAAGCACTAGGCACATTGTAAACAATCAACAGGAGCTTTTTTCTCTCTCCCTCTAGATTCAAACACTGGACTCTAGCAAAAAAAATCCTATCTAATAAAGAGGGAAATATGCAAATTGACCATCACACCATCACAAAGATGGCAGTGCCCATAGGCACAGGATAGCGGCGCCCAGTCCCTTCAGCCCGCCAGAGTCCTCCAGTCCTTTCAGCTCTGCCTGGGGGGGGGGGGGGTGGCAGGTGCGTGGTGCGGCCAGACCCACCCTCAGGTCCCCAGTCGCCCAGGGTGGGCCTGAGGTGCAGACAAGCCTTAGATGGTGGCTGCCTGAGGCTCAGGTAACCAGGGCCGGCTGAGGCTTGCGCTGCTGGCAGTGGCAGCAGCAGAGGTGTGGTGGGGTGTCGCCTTCCCCTGATCGCCAGGTCGCCTCCCGCCCCTGAGGGCTCCAAGATTGTGAGAGGGGGCAGGCCGGGTTGAGGGACCCCCCACTCCAGCGCATGAATTTTCATGCACTGGGCCTCTAGTAAATAAATAAAACAAAATTGAAAAAAACAAAACACAGAAGAAGCATCTTTCCTACTTTTTCTTTTAATTGGTTTTATATTTTGCATTTCTCATAAATCTGTAGTTAGCAAAGATAATTAGCACAGAAACTGTATTTATATGAATGATGCATGCATATATTTACATGTTGTCAATATATAGGATATGGCCTAAAAACCACCAACATATATTAGAACATAAATAAAAATAAAATAAAAGGAAAACAAATTTTGATTTTCAAATTCTTAACCCAGTGGTTTTTAATCCCCTCTAGAAATTGAAATAAAAAAAAAAAAAGTCGCCGTACCGGTTTGGCTCAGTGGATAGAGCGTCGGCCTGTGGACTGAAAGGTCCCAGGTTCCATTCCGGTCAAGGGCATGTACCTTGGTTGCGGGCACATCTCCAGTAGGGAGTGTGCAGGAGGCAGCTGATCGATGTTTCTCTCTCATCGATGTTTCTAACTCTCTATCTCTCTCCCTTCCTCTCTGTAAAAAATCAATAAAATATATATATTTTTAAAAAGATACAGTTTGTTAAAAAAAAAAGTGAAGGCCTGTTCCCAGCCTCAGAGACTCTGATTTTTTTTTAAAGCTCCCCAGGTTATTCTAACCTGCAATGAAGATTAAGAACAACTATTGCAGAAAATAATGCCTGCCTACCTTTGAGGTATGTCTATGGGTTGCATTAATAGAGTCATTTTTAGGATCTAGTGTTCACTTATCCTCCTGATTTATGGTGGAAAAGTACTGAAGTAAAAAGACGTTGGATCCCATCCCAAATCATCCACTTGCTGTCTGAGTGGCCATATGGTCAGCTATTTTCACTTCCCAGGTATGAGTTTCTTAATCTGAGAAGAATACAGTATTTCCAAATTACCTACAAATTTTGAACATGATGGAATAAAATAATGCATTTGAATCCAAATATAGGCATTTTAAATATTATCAAAATTATATAATTCCCTAGTTCCACCCATGTCACCCAAGTTGGCAGGCATTGATCATCTTTATTAGTCTCTCATACTCCATAAAGTTCTGCTATCACAAGAATGGCCAGGAGTAGCACTATTTAAACTCCCAAGCAGATACTCCAGTTATTCAGGCTTCTCTGTTTCTCTTCCCAGGCAGGTGCTCTTCAGTTCGGTCTATTAGGATGTCTATGTAAGCTTTTGATTTTCCTACCCATTAGCCAGGATAATAAACTCTATTTAGAAATAGTTGGCTTAAATTCCAGACATTATTTTCTAATCTATAACTTTCTAATATTAAGGAATAATACTAGTGTTAGGTTACATTTTAAGGTGATAAGTATCCATTTTGAGGTTGGAGAAGAGGTGGCAAGGATGCATTATTGAGCATTTTTTGAGAATTACTAGAATGGAAAGTTACATTCTATATCATCAAAAGCAGACATAATGTCTTTCACACAAGATGTCTTTGCTCCTGATAGGAGCAAGTCAACATCAATATGATGTTTGATTTTCAAGCAAAGGTTTCTAAATAACTATTGCAACGGCATTTGAAAATTTTGGTTTCAGTTTCCATCTTCTTAAAATAATGAATTATTTTAAAAACTCAATTTGGCTTTCATAAATAGTTCATTGGTCTATTAGTGAACTTACCTCCTCCCATAGTGTCACCTTGCACTTCTAAAATGTATTTTTTAAATTAATTTTAGAGATAGAGGAAGGGAGAGAGATGTGAGAGAAAACCATCAATTGGTTGCCTCCTGCACCTGTCTAACTGCGGATCGAATCCACAAACTTTTTGGTGTAGGGGATGATGCTCTGACTAACTGAGCCACCTGGCCAAGCCAAATGTATTTATTTTTAACAGAAGCAGAAGCTAAGATTTTTCTATAAAAGGAACTGTTATAGTAATAGTGATAATGATAGGAAATAAGAAGAGAGTGTTATAATGTTATAGTAATAGAAAATAATTAATGAGTGTTATAGAAAATGTAGAAAAATATTTTTTGTGAAATACTTGTGTGAAATATTAAAGAGCACAGGGAATGACCACTCTGGCCAAGCCCTAGCTGCACCATATAGATAAGACCATAGCTGAATGCTACCCTTAGGATTGACGTACGTAAACCTGATAGACACCTTCTGCGTGACACTGTGATTGATAACCAGCTTGTACTCTGATTAACACTTGTGTGATGACGTATGTTACTGATAGCCACCTGGACTGCGTGGGTCAAAACAGGGTTAAAAACGGGTCCCCGACTTAAGACATGGATCATCCTCTCTTGATCCACGCTCCACGCTGCCTTGC
The DNA here is from genome assembly GCF_000147115.1 of Myotis lucifugus. Lineage (NCBI taxonomy): Eukaryota > Metazoa > Chordata > Mammalia > Chiroptera > Vespertilionidae > Myotis > Myotis lucifugus. Next base: position 1,788,930 of record NW_005871168.1, on the reverse strand, counting down.
TCCACGCCGGATGGCAGAAGAACAGACGAACCTCCAATCGTGAAACTTCGGTCGCCCTCCTCCCACTGATTCGACCCAACCAGACGGCCAGCCACCCAAAGACCGATCCGCCGCTGCCCGCAGAGGACGCCACTCTTCCCCAGGGACCCTGTTAAGTCTGAGCCCATGGCACCAGGAACCTCGTGATTTCTAAAGTGTGCTGTGTGATTTGCATCTGCATATTCTGTGTGGCATAATTCCTCCCGCAGTCTTAGCTATATTAATATAGGTCAGATGATAATGCCCACCCTCGGTCCTGCTTGCTTAGAGTAGTCTCTTCGCTAGCAACTACTTAATGTCCGAACACCTGCACGGATAAGTTTATCTCAAGGGATGCCTTGGATAACACCCCATATACTCTACTCGAACAGGAACAATTTTATTCTTTAATGTGAGATATTTTTCATCATATTAATAATCACACTTTATAACTTTGAATTTACTTAGTTTTGCCCCAATCATTGAATGATTTGAAAGGGTGTATATGGGCCCTGGTTGGGTACCTCAGTTGGGTGAGCGTCCTCCCCATAAGCCAAGGCTGCAGACACATACAAGAAGCATCCAATGACTGCATGAATAAGAGGAACAACAAATCAATGTTTCTCTCTCTGTTGCTCTCTTATCTCGCTCCCTTCTTCTCTCTCTCTAAAATCAATCAATATGAAAGGTGTAAATGGATATATATATTGTATTAATAAAATTATATTCCATATATAAAACAAAAACAAACCATGTGAGAGATTTGTGAGTTTTTATCCAATTAGAATATATGAATGTTTGAAATTTTTAAACAGGAGCCTTTTAAAACCCAATATTAACATAAATATACCATTAGCCACTGATATATGAATGCAATGTTGTAGTAAATCTATTTGAGCAAACTTCAAAATTGAAATGAAAAAACATTTATTTTCAATTATTATTTAAGTGATTCTTAGTGTAGGTAGTTAGTTAGTTATTAACAAAGGAAGGAAGCAAATGAAATTAAACATTAAGCCTGATTAACTAGGAAGGGGTAGCTTCACCGGCACCCCAGGGGATAGTGGCATTTCCCCACTAAGAGAATTGACATCCCCCCTCCCTCCCTACCCCTCAAACCAACAGGGAAAAAGACTGGCTTTCCAATTGCCCAAGGGAACAACCAGCCCCTTCTCATAGATTACCTGGTGGGGGTGAAGGAGGGGGGTTCGGAGAGGAAGATAAAATAGTCAAGGGGAAACTCTGGCCCAAGGGCAGGACACCGGTAGTGGTCCAGGTGCCATCAAGCCTTGACAACAGAAGTGCAGATGGGGAAATAAGACACAAAAAAGTTCTGCATCTCTGGGTCCTGGCCTTCCTGGCCTGATAGTCCTGAGTGCAGGCCTGCAGCTCCAAAGGCTGGACTTCTTTCACAGTAAGATGGAACTGAGCCACCTCATGGTAGATAAGTCAGTGCACCTAAGCCCTTGCTTTGTCTTTGCCTGAATAAATCATGTCAAGGTATGTCAAACTATCCTATGCGTGAGTACCTGAAATGCTTTTCTTTTGGCGTCTCAAGAACTTATGATTTGATGAAAGAATCTTATTTACAACTACAGGCCTGATGCAAGAAATTTGTGCAAGTGTAGGCCTTCCTTTCCCCAGATGCCGGCACAGGTTTCCCACCGGCACCCGGGACCAGGCTTCCCTCTCAGAGGGAGGCCCTGCTAATCGGTGGCCTGGGCCTCCCTCTGCTGGGCGATCATGGGGCAATGGTTGGGCCCCCAACCAATCACATCACACCTGCCTTGGCTGGCCTTGCACCAGTGGGTGTCATAGCATGGTCCCGGATGGTTGCTCTGGTGATCGGCCTTTCGGTCTATTTGCATATTATGCTTTTATTATATAAGATGGCAATGATTCTTGGATTTCTATTGTTACTATGTAAAAGAAAAGGGGAAAATGAGATGTTCTCAATATTTCCTAAACCTGAAATATTTCCATATCTTATTGATTTATTTTATAACAATAAAGATTTTACTTGATATAAAAATATACTACATAAAATCTTCAATTTTTTTGGTTTCTGATGCAGAATAAAGG